>NC_080784.1:93366553-93666553 GCF_028018385.1 Neofelis nebulosa | reverse complement strand
TTGCTTTGTCACCGTGTGCACTGGACCTACTCCGCTAGCCTTTAACAGGACCTTGACATTATTTCTAGCTATGGTGGCTTGTATTGCAATACCCTAGCATTGACCCTTTCATAAAAGATTTATAAATATTGCCTTGTAAACAGCCTGCAGATCTGGGTTTCTGGGAACCAGGTAGGGCATTTTTGATGGTGGAGACCTGGCTTCAGGAAATCCTTCATCCTTCCTCTTTAACAAACCCATTGACCTTTATAACCTGGGGCAGTAATAATCCTTTTGGTCTGGCATTTCTTAGCAGGATTTCACTAGAATTTTTTCTTTCTGGAAAATTTTAGTGGATAAAATTAGCAGAAGTGCTGAACTTGTATTTTGTATATGTATGCAGAAGCTATAAAGGTATAAATACCAAAAATAAATCAACAGTTTGCTTCTCACATGTGTGAGGGGATGTCTTATTAAGAGAGAGTTACCTTTTCCTGTGTACTGCTAATTAGAATTAGGTAACTGCAGAATTAGAAAACATGAGTGAAAATTCTTCACTCAATTCTTCAATGGAAGGATAATATTCAATAACTAAGGCTGTTCAAGAATGGAGTAACCATACATGGAGAGAAAATGATCCCTGACATTCGATATATTAAACATATTTTATAAGAATAGTTTCTTTTAAGGGGCATCTTGCATTTAGCTAGAAAACCTGAAAACAATTCCATCCTAAAGTCAGTGCCTACCACCATAGGGTGTTGAATCTATTATCCATTGCTGTATAGCGAAATACCATAATATTTTGCCGCTTAAAACAAGAAGGGCGTAGTAATTCACACAGAAATGATTTGCCCTCTCTCAAACACTCCCATACTTTAAAGGTAACCACCATCCTGACTTTTAAGTTTACCTTTTTTTAGTATTATTTAAATTGAATCACACATCATGTATGTACACTTCCACGTGTCTCTAACCACCTAAATAATTTGTTCCCAGATTTTGCCATATTTTATTTGTAACATTAGTTTATTTGTTTTGCTTTCAGACAGTAATGAGTATAGGAATAGACTAGGATTTCTTCATTAATTTTAGTGCTGATGGCATTTGGCTTATTTCCCATTTTACACTATTTGAATTGTGCTGCTTCAAATATTATTGCACATGTATTGTGATACACATCTATGTACATAGTTTTTGGGAAAACTACCAGTTTTTTAAAGTGGCTGTGCTGAGTTCACTCCCGAAATAATGTATGAGAGTTCCACTTGAGCTACATCTTCAACAAAATAGTCAGGTTTTTGTTTTTGTTTCCTTATGTTGTTATTTTAGGATGTTTTTATTTTTGCTTTGTTATTCTTATGTGTGTATATACGTACAAGTGTGTAGTTGTGTATTCACTAGTTTTAATTTTCATTTTTCTAATGTGAGCTGAGCATCTTTTCAAATGTTTATTGACCATTTAGATATGTTGCTTTGTGATGTGCCTATTTCATTCTTTTGCCCATTTATATACTCATTTATATATTATTTAATAGTTATTTATATATTTTCCTAAGTGATCTATAGGGCTGTGATAAATATATTGTGGACACAAGGTTTTTTTTTGCTTTTTACATGTTGAAAATATCTTTTCCCATTACTATGGCTGCCCGTTCATTTCAATGGTGCCTATTTTTTTTTTCTTTTTGGTATAGAAACTCTTATTATAGTCCAATTTTTAAATATTTTATTATATAGATAGTGCTTTATGTATTGTGATTAAACAACATTGTTAAAGTTTGGTAATAAATATATTCTCTTATCTTTTCCTTTAAAGACTTTATTTGAAAAATAAAAATAAAAAAAATAAAAGCTTTCTTTTCCAATTTTGAAGTTAAGATCTGTAATGTAGCTGTTTGGACTTCACTGTATAATTTCTTTATAGGTCAAAATCATTTTTTTTCCATAAGAATGTGAACCAGTTATTGAAAACTATCCATTCTCAATTCCTCCATAACGTTACTTTTGTCATAAATCAAGTTTCCATATTTACATTTGTGTGTTTCTGAACACTTTCTGTTATACTGGTCATATATTGCTTTACATGTAATAATTCCTTGCTGTTTTAATTATCATAGTTTTATAATAAGATTTGATAACCAGTGATCTATGTTTTCAGTTTTGATTTTTTAAAATTATTTTGGCTAAACTTGAACATTCATATTTCTATATATATATTATAGGATGAGCTTGTGAAATTAACTGACAACATGATTAGAATCTCATGAGAGTACTGATATCTTAACGATATTAAGAGTGGAATGTTAATATTAAGAATAATTTAGAATTAATATTAATGAAATGGAATATACCTTGTTTATTTAGATTGATTTACATTTCTTTCAATAATGTTTTGTCACTTTCTGTGCCTAAGACTTGTTCTTATGTTAGATTTATTACTAGGTATTTCATGTTTTTCAGTGCTATTTTAAGTGGCAGGATTTTTACACTTAAATTTTAATTGTTGCAACATATTAACTATGAAAATAAAATAGAGATTTTTATATTTCTCTTGTATCAAGTGGTTGTGCCATACTCACCAATTTATTCTGATAGTATATTTAAGAATGTTTTGCAGTTTCTTCATACACAACATGTCTAATGCAAATCATGGATATTTTATTTTTCTTTATTTCATTTTTTGTTCTTGTCTTACTGTATAAATTGGTATTTTCAGTAAAATGTTGAGCAGAAGGATTATTTGTTTCATTCCCAAATTAAAGTAAAATCTATTTTCATCATCAACTATGATGTGGTTGTATGATTATCTATTTCTCTTTACATTTTCAACGATTTTTACAAATGTATTTTGAGGCTATATTATAAAATTCCATACTGAACCGTCTCTAATGATACCACAGTCGATTTCTTTTCTCTGGGTGTGCATTGAATTGTTGTCATATCAAGACAGGAAGTCTAATTGCCGCTCCCCTTACTCTGATCTTGCCTCAGTGACTTGCTTGACTAACTGAATGTTGTGTAAACTGTGCTCTAGGAATTACAAGACTGACCATGAGAAGGCTTCAGCTTTACCTCAGATTCCTGGAACATTCCCCAGTCACCATCCTGTGAGAAGCCCAAGACTCATGCGAAGAGACATGCGGGTACTCCAGTGCACAGCTCCATCTACACCCCCGGGGAAGGAGCCAGAATAGCTGTCAGTCTTAAAAGTGAAGCATGTCAGACGTCCAGTCGAGTTGAGCTTTCGGGTGGCACCAGCACCAGCTGCTATGTGGTGACAATCTCGAGAGAATCTGAATGAAAATTACTCAGCTGAGCTCAGTCAACCTTCAGAATCATGACAAATAATAAAATCATTATTCAAAGCGCTATACTTGCAGGTAGTTTTGTTACACAGGAAAAGATAACTGAAGTGAGTTCGTGTAAATCTAGAATTTTTATAACATCCTGATAGATTGATACTGTTAGGATTATTAAATGAAGCTCGTCAAAATTAATAATGTTTCTATTCATAAGCTGTGTTTTGGCTGATATGAGTGTATACGCAGCAGTTTTTTACTTGCTTAGTGTTGGCATAATGCATATATTTTTTAACTCTTATTTATGAATTTCTTGTTATGTATGTATGTATTTGACATTTATCTCATATAAATACATAGTTAGATTTTGTTCTTTGATCCAATCTTCCCTACTCTATCTTTTAAGTAGTGGATTTAGACTCGGTTCATTAAATTTAACTGTTGATATGTTTTTATTTAAATTAACTATATTTTGTGGCACCGCTATAACTCAGTAGGTTAAGCGTCGGACTTCTGATTTCAGCTCACCTCATGATCCCAGCCAGCCTCCAGGGATCGAACCCCACATTGGGCTCCCTGCTGAGTATGGAGCCTGCTTAGGATTCTCTCTTTCTTTCTTTCTTTCTTTCCCTTTCTTTCTTTCTTTCTTTCTTTCTTTCTTTCTTTCTTTCTTTCTTTCTTTCTTTCTGTCCCTCTGCCCTCTGACCCCACACAGCACCCCTGCTTATGCACACACATACTCTCTTTCTTTCAAATCATAAATAAATAAATAGATAAACCATATTTTTACTTGTTTCTCTATTTCTTCTTGTATTCATACACATTTTTTCTACCTTCTTGCCTTTTTTTTTAGATGAATTCAGTGTTTCTATTATTTCATTTTTAATCTTAGAAGCTCATTATTATTTCCAGGAGTTACTCAGGAGTTTACAGCATGCATCCTTAACTTATTACAGCTCAGTATAGGCACTTTTAGATCTTTTGTTTGTCAGTAAGTGTGTTTATTTTCCTTTCCTTTTTGAATCATGTTTTAGGTGGGGATAGAATTTTAGCTTGGCAGTTATATTCTATAAATAATTTGAAGACATTATTTTATTACCTTCTAACTGTAGATTTTATTTTTTCCCTGTCAAAAAATTAGCTGTCAGTTTATAACAGTTTCATAGAAGATAAAATCCTTTTCCTTCGGGTACTTTAGTACTTTACCACTTTTTGGGTGTGTCTTTTGTCTTTTGTTTTTTGTTTCACTGTGATGTGTCTAGGTATAGTTTTCTCTGTACTTATCATTTTGTATTTTGTAATTGTTTTTGAATTTGTGGTTTTGTAACTGCCGTCAATTGTTAACATTATTTTGACTACTATCATTACATCAAATATTACTTCTTTCCAATTTCCTATCTTTTATTTTTGAGACTCTAATGAAATGTTTACTGGACTGTTTAATGAAGTAACATAATTTTCTTTGCAGGCTCTTTGGTATTGTTTTAACTAATTTATGTTTCTGTGCTTCATTCTGGACATTTACTAATTTATTTTTCAATTCACTGATTCAGCTAAGTCTAATCTAATAATAATGCCATGGAATGAGTTCCTAATATTATTATATGCATTTTTTATTTATATAACTGCCACTTGATTATTTTAAATATTTCACATTTTTGTAGAAGACACCATGTACCCATTTATATTGTAAAATATTAATTACAGACAATTTGAAATCTCTGTTTGGTATCTATATCTCTTTTGGCTCTATTTTGATTATCTTTTTTTCTATTTTTGTTAAATTTTATTTGATAATTTTCTATTCATTACACAATATCTCATAAAACAAAGTATAAAGATGATTAAAACTTCTCGATGTTGTGACTTTCCTCCAGAGAAAAATTAATTTTGTTTTGGCCAGGCTGTTGTTCAAGGGGCAAATCATCTTAATCCAATAAGGATTAAGCTGTTTAAAGCTGACTTCTAGGAGCACCTGGGTGGCTCAGTCTGTTGAGCATTGGACTTCGGCTCAGGTCATGATCTCATGATTCGTGAATTTGAGCCCCATGTTGGGCTCAGTACTGACAACTCAGAGCCTGGAGCCTGCTTCGGATTCTGTGTCTCCCTCTCTCTCTGCCCCTCCCCAACTCGCACTCTGTCTCTCTCTCTCTTAAAAATAAACATAATAAAAAAAAAGCTGAGTTTTAGTTCTTGTGTGAGCTGATGTATTTCTAGTTTTCTTTTATTCCTGAAGTATATTATCTCAGGGCTCCCAAGTGAACACTTGGAATACTTGGCAGACTATCTTATAGTAGGGGAGTGAAGATAGGGCTTGTTGGGTGTATTAATATGATCACTAAGAAGCATAAACATTGTACTAAAACGAGTAGGTGGCACTGGACCAAGAGCACTTTCTCAAATCATCACAGTAGTGTGCATAGGACTACATTTTTATAGATGTTAATAACTACCCAGACATAGTATTAATTTCCATATATGACATTGTATATATGATGTATTGCATGCTTTAAGTGTAAATGCTTTCACGTCCTAATTTTATCTTTTCTCTAAAGTTTAACTTAAAAAAAACATGTCGAGGAATATTATTCTGAATAAATTGTACGTTTTTATAAACATGAAAAAATATTTACATGTAAATAACAGACATTTCAAAGCAAACAGTGTTTTGATAATGTTTCTATCAAAAAAGTTTTCACTTAATTATTGTCTATTCGTAACTGAGGTGAAAACTAATTTTTAAAGAGAAATGATATGATTGACTGAGACCATGTTTCTTGTTAGAAACAGGGTTAGGGCCATTGTACCAGACAAATATACTTTACATGCTCTCCATTTAAAGCAAAATGGTGTTATGAGATTTGACTCTGTGTGTGTGTGTGTGTGTGTGTGTGTGTGTGTGTGGTGTATACAGATATACAGATGTATAGGTAGAGTTAGAGTGAATTTAAACTTTTTGTATAACAAATAATTAGCCATTTATGTATATATGCTGAAAGCTAGTACTGCCTTTATTGATGATAAATCCATATCATATCAGCAGTTTTCTATTTCTCATTTGAGAAATTTTCCTCATTTGGAAAGTGAGGAGCTCTAAACACAGACAGACAGACAGACAGACATTCATGTTTACTCATACATTTGAGAAATGTATTTGTAGGACTTAACAGATAAGTATAATAAATTTTTACTATATTAATGCCAATATCCTTTTATTTCTCTTTTTTTTTAATTTTTTTTATTTTTGAGACAGAGAGAGACAGAGCATGAACGGGGGAGGGGCAGAGAGAGAGGGAGACACAGAATCCGAAGCAGGCTCCAGGCTCCGAGCCATCAGCCCAGAGCCTGATGCGGGGCTCGAACTCACGGACCGCGAGATCGTGACCTGAGCCGAAGTCGGACGCTTAACCGACTGAGCCACCCAGGCGCCCCCTTTTATTTCTCTTTTATACAACATCTCATTTAGGAAAGCAGAAATGGAAACTGATGAAATGATTTTAAAATTATTAAGCAAAAATATTAAATAGCCAATGTAGATATACATGTGAATTTTAAATAAAGAGTTTTAGAGAAGGTGTCTTTTTCTCATCACTCTTCATTCTCCAAATGAGAAATAATAAATGGCTGATCTGATATAGGTTTACCATTGGTAGACACAGCAGTGGATTTCAGCCCACTTATACAAATAATCAGATATTTGTAGTATACAAAAAGTAAGAATTTACCCTAACTTGTTTTTGTGCCTCAAGTGGACCCTATATTTCTGTATAATAAAGTAGGGTATTTTATATTGTTACTTTCACCATTCTTTTGTTGTAAGTCAATATATATAAAGGCACTTAAACTTTTGGTATTGAAAAATACCCAGTTAGTTAATAATATTATTATAAATATTATCATTGAAATGTATATAGATATATAAATAAAAATATAACTATGACTTTGTAGAAATATAACTATGTAAAAATATAACTATATAAATATAGCAAGAACTTTTACCCTAATAATATATGTAATATAAATTCCTTAGAAGTTATATGGAAGCTTCTGATGATGTTCACAATTTTTATTTGTGACCAAAGTGAAACATTCATGTAACCTCCTACACTACTTTCCAATTGTCAGCCCAATACTTGCCTTAGGAAGGCATGGATATAAATCTCTGTTGAACGAACAATGAAATATGTTACAACGGAAAAAAAAAAAAAACATCTAGTAAAACCCAAAATTATATTTGGCACACACCACAGCCAAATCCATAAATAGAACTCTCCGGAAGATCAAAGGTAACAATTGGTGTATATTCTATTGCCTGGGTCATATACAAAGATTTTGCAGTTAATTGGAGGTTGTGCATGCTGATTTCAAAAGTGGAGAATGAGGGCTTAGTTATTTTCTTTTTTTGAGAGTTTGGCTTTCTTATGTATTCTATTATATGGGAGGGGGAAATCTCTCTTTTAAATGATGTTATAATTTATGCTTATTTCCACTGTAGATTCAAAAGTAATATTTTTCATGACTAAGGTCAAGAAAAAACTCTAAGCTCTGTGATGGTTTTTAGTATAATAGTTTATCTGGTGAATATTCTTAATGTTTATAAAGGGTAATTTACCTGTCAATCCAGAACCACACTGGCATACAAATTAGAGCCTGTAAAGAAAATATTTAATCATAGAAACAGCAGGAAAATTGAAGAAGAGTAGGCAGCCTCCAGAAATGGTGCCATTGCATTTTCTCATTAAATGGAAGCATTTATTCAGAGTCAAAAGATGGTATCATACATCATATTCCACTGTATTGCAATATTTACCAAAATATTTGTAGTCCATGTATGTTGATTTCAACTATATGGCACATACATAATGATATCTAGATGATTACATTTAAAATATTAATCTTTTAGTACCTGATCATAACTTAATTTTGTAACTGTTAATGATTCATCTTGCCCTCACTTTGGCCAGGTTCAAATAGCTTCAAAATATAAACACCAATATAATTGTATCAGTTCTGTACTTTTTTTTTCAGTTCTTTACCAAGGTGCTACTCTTTTAAATACTGATATTATAAATCTATCCCTACTTTATTCTGAAACCAATCTAAGCGTGGTCTAGCTATCACACAAGCAGAAAATCGGGATAATTAGAAGATCATTGGTTTCAGGTCCCATCTAATAATCCAAAGTACTGTGTTTTCACTTAGTCATAATTACATACAACTCTAAAAACATCTGGTAAAGCTTAAGCAAGACCTGATTAATTAAGGAAAAAATTATAATTTGAATCAGTTTGCTTACGTCTCTTCTTGTTTTTAAGAATTCAAAGTAATATATTTCAAATTCAAACACACATATACCTTTAGGAAAAGCAATTCATTCATGATATCTTATGCCATTAGCAGCTAGTGATGGACTTATCTATGGGTATTATCCATATGAAGTAATGAAAAAAAATAATAAAAGATAACAGCCAATAGCCAATAACCAAATTATTAGGTAGTGTTTATTTTTATCTATTCAGACCACAATGTATTTATGGCATATACAATCATTTCTTTGCAATATCAAGTCCAAATTACTGAAGACAAATCTTCACCAGGTAGTCTGTATGAATTTTTCATTTGATTTGTTTGTTTTGGCAACAACATCTGTGTTTTTACAGGTCAGCACATAAAGAACGCACTGCAACCTTAATGCCTCTAAAGGGACTTCCTTTCCCCTTTGTATAATCACTAGCATTTTGGAAGGTTGAGCAGACATTCATCCAGTGTGCAGTACTAAGCATTTCAGCAATATACTTGCAGCTGAAACAATTATACAGTACCATGGAGAGATGTGACAATAGAGATAATCAGTCTCTCAAGGCTATAATGTGTTCTCTGTATGCATGGTTACAAGTCAGGGTGCCAGCAAAGAACACTAGGGCTAACACACAGGGCACCTGCCATTACAAACACATAAAAGGATGTGGAAATGTTTCAACATGATCTAGTAAATGGATGGTACAGCTATTTCATCAAGTTTAAATCTAATTGCTTTAGCCCTCGTCACACTAATGGCAACACTGTTCCCCTTACTGCTGATTCAGAAACAATGTCTCTGTGTCCATTATGGCAGTCCTTCAATCTAAAAGGAAACACTATCTGTATGCTTTTATAAGATGGGTATGCAATGTGTAACCTTTTAGAAAACACACACGGGAATCTTGTTCTCTACTTTAAAGCATATTTGAAACACTAACAAGCCTTAAAACTGAATGAAACACACACAGCACATATTGAATCAGGAAGGTAGCAAATATATCAAAGGAAAGGACACCAAATGTGTGGCATTCTTTTTGGAAAATATGATTTTGTTTTCATGAATGGTTACAACATTCTGTGATCCAGTTTATCCACCAATAAAAGGTATCTGACAAATGTCTTGACTTCAGAAAACTGGTAAATAAGTTTCTGATTTAACAGTAGTCAACTTCCTATCAAAGGGGACATAGAATTGCAGTTCTTATCCTACGCTTTTCATTCAATTGTTTATTTATTTATTTATTTATTTATTTATTTATTTACCTATTTATTTACTTATTCTACTTCTTTTTAGAGAGGGAGAGCATGACCGAGGTAGAGGGGCAGAGGGAGAGAGAGAGAGAATCTTAAGTCTTAAGCAGGCTCCATTCTGAGCAGGGAGCCTGATGTGGGGCTCCATGCCTCCCATGACCCTGGGATCATGACCTGAGCAGAAATCAAGAGTTGGACAGTCAACTTACTGAGACACCCACGCACCCCTTATTCGGTACATTATTAAATGAACCAAGCAAATATGCATTTGGCATATACTTATTGAGTACATAGTCTGTGCTCGGCAATATGATAAGCACTCTGTTTATAGTCAGGGCTCTTACAGCTACCATTGTTCCTGCCTTCACAGGGGTTGTAATTAATTTAAAATGATTGTCAACTACTGTTTGCGAAACATGGAGAAACATGGAGCGGAGATTGACAGAAAGACATCCTTTCTTTTGCAGATGTATATGGAAATTTAGGGAACCACTTTTGGTTGCTGTTATGACAATAAAAGAGTTAGTAAATCACTGGTGACCAGAAGTATTTAACCAAAAAGTGAATTTCTTTTCTATTGTCCCTGCTGGGAAAACCGCCACCTGGGAAGGGGAGAGGGTGGGACGATCTCTTCCAAACAGTCAAATGATATCATTAAATTGTCTTCTCCCTGAATGTCCATGGAGACAATTTTAGAAACTCGTTCAGGTATACATTAATTCAAACTATTACTATTTATTGGGTATTAAAAAGATTTTGTGAGTTTGCACCAGTACATAATCGTTTCTGCAATTATACGCTTCCTTAGTTCTAAATAATTGACTCACATTGGGCTCTTGGAACACAGCTCCACCTGCAAGTTGAATACTATCTGCTTTTTCACTCATGGTGAAGAGCTTATCTTAAAAATCATGCAATTACATGGAAAGGAATCCAACTCTTCTGTAGAAAGAAGAAATTATTGCCACCCCATTCCCTATCTTATAAGTAATATTTTTATTGATAATAAAGCAGACAACTTTTATAGAACATGGGTATACAGAATTGTATTGTAATGTACTAAACATTAATGCAAGGGCTATCAATAGAAGGAATATCTATATCCATATACATTTAAACATGTATCTTCATATATAATTATCAATAGTCATAAAGATGGCATTTTCTATAAAAATTTTTATAATATTTGATTTCTAAGTAAGGGGTGATAAGAAATAGTGCGTAAGTCTTCATGTTATATCACTGTGACTTGATTTCTGTATAACAGAGAAGTATTTTTAGAGTTTTATTTCAGAAAATACTGTTGTTCAATCATTAATTTAAAATATATTTTAGACCCTTGGTTGTGAAATGCATAGCACTAAAATCATTGGGGATAGTATTAGGGGGTTCAATCAGAAGCAAATCAGGGCACCTGGTGGCTCAGTCGGTGATGCAGCTGACTCTTGATTTCATCTCATGGTTTGTGAGATCACTGCAGAGCCTGCCTGGGATTCTCTCTCTCCCTCTCTCTCTCCCCCTCCTCTGCACAATTGTAGCTTTCTCTCTCTCTCAAAATAAATAAATTGATTTAAACAATGAATAAATGATAATTTTAAGGGATTTACAATGTAGTTACTGAGAAAAGACAAAAAGTGGTAAGAACTTCCTCTCATCAAATTCTAATTTCAAATCATCTTGTCCTGTGAAGCCTCCTGATTTATGATCTTGAAACATTGGAATCTAGATTTGAGGCATTCTAAGTTAACAAAAATTAGTTAGAAATACTTTACTTCTATGGTTCTCAAGAATGTGAAAAATCATACAACTTAATCGCCAAAAAGTTATTTATGATCTTGATAAACAGACTCACCATAACATATCTTTTGGGACTTCTCCCTCGCATCTCTGGTATATACACCATCCTCTCCGGTTTGTCTCCTCCACATCCTTGATTTTAGAACCTGATACCAATCACTCAGGCAATTACATTTGCCTGGCCTTTGGTTAGTTTCTCACACGTGATTAATAAAGGCCTTTGAAAAATGACCTGAAAAGGAGTTTTCCGTGTGTCCAAACTTTTGTCCATCTTCCATATATTGTTTATTTTCGGTGGGGTCTTGCTTGCTTTAAGAATGTGTTGTGACCGATAAGTTCTGGTAACAGCTTATGAAACCACATGAAAGGACTAGGTAATATGATACCGGAGTTCAAAAGAAGTAAATCTTCCCTCTAGTTGACAGCTTCATGGAGGAGTTGAAATTGGGTTGCATCCTGAGAGATAGATAGGGTTTGAATCTGTATAATTGGAGAAGATTTCTTCATAGATGAAAGCAAATATCTGTATCTCTATCTATCTATCCATCTATGTATCTATCGATCTATAAACATATAGATATATAACCTCTCACTGCAAACAAGATTAAATAGTGCTTTAAATGGCAACTCTGTGAAGCAGTGAGAAGACATGCTTGATAATAAATGGATATGAACTGCATAGATTTGCTCCACAAACTTAAGCATATAAATAAAGCATCAACTTTTTTTTTTTTTTTTTTACCAAGCAACCGTTCAGTGTCTGTTAGTCTTATTTACACAGAATAAAGTATGCTTCCTTTTAAATCTCCTTTCTTCTTATTTGCCCAAACTCATCCTGCTCAAGTATAGAGGGGACGGGGAAGTATAATCTAATAGTTTTCAAATCTCAGCATATATGAGGTTAATTTGGATTTTTTTTTGTTAGTTTAATGTTTATTTTTGAGAGAGAGAGAGAGACAGAGACAGAGACAGAGACAGAGACAGAGTGTGAACAGAGGAGGGGCAGAGAGAGGGGAAGACACAGAATCCGAAGCAGGATCCAGGCTCTGAGCTGCCAGCACAGAGCCTGATGTGAGGCTCCAAGTCATGAACCGTGAGATCATGACCTGAGCCTAAGTCGGATGCTTAACCGACTGAGCCACATAATTTGGATTGCTTATTGAAAATTCCCAGGTTTGGGGTGCCTGGGTGGCTCAGTCGGTTAAGCATCCAACTTCATCTCAGGTCGGCTTGTGAGTTTGAGCCCCGCGTTGGGCTCTGTGCTAACAGCTCAAAGCCTGGAGCCTGCTTTGGATTCTGTGTCTCCAACTCTTTCTGTCCCCCCTCCCCCCACAATAAATAAACATTCAAAAAATGTTCCCAGGTTCTTCTTCCAGAGTTCTGACTTAGGTGACAAGCCCGATGCAAATGATTGATGGATCACTCAGTATTGCGTACGCTGGTCTCTTTGGTCTCCACGATTGCTGTTGAAAGTCAGTCCTGCACTTCCCAAAGAAGTTTTCAACCTGCATTGACACCTTTCCTTTTCCAAATTCAGGCATTGCCCCTGTAGGCTTCACGAGTTGTCTTTTAGAGTCTGAAGCATTCTTTGCATCCCTGTATGTATATATACGTTCAATATGTTCGTAACTATTTCTCAAAGCACCGCATTGCTGGTACATGAGGGACATCCAACCATGTCCTTTTATAGAATTTGATCTTCCTGTGTACCTTGCAATACTTCTCTGGGTTGCTGCTACCTCATATCCAAAAACTTCTCATCTGGTGAATGCCTTTTTTCCAGGACATGTCTTAGTCATGCAATAATTTCTCCCTTTAACCAGTGATCTGTTCTATATCCAAAAGTAGTGAGTAGGGGTTGGTGAAATCACTGAAAATGACAATTAAACACTAAAACAACTATTAACAACCATAACTCCAGCCACAGAGTTCATATCACAACATATCAGGACAAAAATGCCTATTGTATTATATTAACCCAATTAATAAGACCATTTACATGGTTGCAGTACCAAGAAAATCATAGCTAGACTTTTTTTTTTAACCTGTACCACATATTGTGTGTATGTGTGTGTGTGTGTGTGTGTGTGTGTGTGTGTGTTGTGTGTAGTAGTAATTCTTTTCTCATTAGACTCCTTTTATTCTGGGAAGGACACAACAATAGTCAATAAATAAAGAAAAGACCTTCTTTCTCATCTCAACATTTGTTTTTCATGAACAGAATTCTGTGATAGATGATAGATGTTATGATTTAGCCAAACTACAAGCATTGAAATGCAATTCCTGGATTTAAAGTTTTTATTTTGTTTCTCATTGTTACCAGTCCTTTTATAACGAGGAATTAAGAGGAGGGTGATAGGACAAGCCCTAAAATTTTTTTGTAGCATTTGTCATGAGGACGCTGAGGTACATATGACACAAAAGAGGATTTTCTTAAATCTACTTTGGAGATCCGTGTCTTATATTATATAAAATACAATTTTACAACCATAATGCTTATCTCATTCTGAAGGGAAAAACAGTTTTATTTCTAAATCACTGTGGCTGCTGTATTGGACTTCAGCTTTAGAGTTGGTAGTTCAACTGAACATTTTTATATGAAATTACCAGAATATTTTGGGAGTGTTGTGGTTTTCAAGGGAAAAGCTAAAAGATTATAGAGGTCTTTGAGAGATACATTTGTGGTTCACTTCTCAAATACAGTTCTTTATATCAGTTGTTCTTTAGTAAATAAACAAGAGACTGTGTTTCTGAAAAAGCTTTTAAGGCAATTTCATGACAGTTTCATGATTTTCAATGAATAAAACACCAACTTTGGCTTTTACATGCTATAAATGATGTGTTCATTTGTGAACATATCCCATGGCTACCTTTTACTGAAAGGTAAGTTATTTAAAGATTCAGAGTTACCTTCTCAGAAAAGACATTCTGAAAGCCCAGTTGCATTGTTTGCTTTAAAGAAAACACTTTTATTAGTGTCTAAAATAGCATCTTAGGATTTATATAGAAGTTATAAAAAATATATGACTTTTGAACATCAATTGAATCAGACTCCTCTCTTTTGTCCTTGAGAAGATTTTCTACCTTCACATAGTAGTTGTCGTCTTAAAGAATGTGATAAAAATAAATACAGTCCTTTCCCCACTGCAAGTCATATATTCCATTTTTCAGCTTTTCATCTCTTTATCACATTTCAGAATTGAAATCTTTCTAGACCGCAAGATTCGTCATTTTTCTGAGGACTTAAAACTCAAAAGGAAGCAAAACAACACATATATCTCAAAACTTATTTTAGAAGTTTACAAAATGCAAAAGTGAACACAATTTTAAAAAACATCTTCCTAGGATGTTAAAAGCTGAACCAAATAAGCCACAATTTTCATTAAACACCTTTACCCCTTTACGATTGCTGTGTTTAAATAATTTTTTAAAGGTGGGGGAAAAGACTGAAATTTCCAGAAATATAATTTATTCAAAATAGTGCAATTACTAAGGGAAGAGAGGGGCATGAATCCATCACCTGATCAATAGCATAGAACTTGAGCATTCCAATAGATACACCAACCTGCAAAAGGATAAAATTTATTCAGTTGCCCAAAGAAATATTCAAGAATAAAACAGCAAAAAATATAACCCTGCAAGTTCTAACAAGAAAACTAATGTTACAGCTGTTGCTAAAATAGGAAGGGAATGGTCATATAACATAAAACCTATTGGTTTGCATGGAGAAGCCTGTTTACTGTTTAGTGGTTTAGGCGTATGGCGTTATATGAAAAAGAGGAAATACCTGCCGACCTTGGGAATGCTGGAAGATTCTCATAACGTTACTCACTGTCTTAGATATCAGAGTTTCTACCAATGAAAATTCCTGGTTATCATACGTTTACAACAAAGTTGCTTTTTTTTAAATTTTTTACAATTATTAAATGTTTATTTATTTTTGAGAGAGAGAGAGAGAGAGAGAGAGAGAGAGAGAGAGAGAATGAGTGGGGGAGGGGCAGAGAGAGGGAGACACAGAATTTGAAGCAGGCTCCAGGCTCCCAGCTGTCGGCACAGAGCCTGATGCGGGGCTCGAACTCACTGACTTCGAGATGATGACCTGAGCTGAAGTCGGAGGCTCAACCGAGTGAGCCATCCAGGTGCCCTGACAAAGTTGCCTTTTGAAGTAGAAAATTATTGGGCCATTTGGAGAACCTTCCTTACAGTTTGATGGGAGGACAGTCCAGTGAGGTCTTCATAACTAAAGTTCTCAAGGTAGAGAAAAGACATATTAGATGTGGTAAATTTTAGTGTATCCCTTCCTAAGAATAAAATAAATAATCAGGAATAAGAGCAGGTCCTCTACCATCCAAGGTCGTCTCTGTGACTTGCAGGCACAAAAAATAGATTCAAAAGTGTGGATCAATAGTCCTCCAGCTTTAAACATGAAAACCTGTTTTTCTTCATTTTTTAATTTTGAATTTTTTTTAAGTTTTTTTATTTACTTTGAGAGAGAGAGAGAGATTGTGTGTGTGTGTGTGTGTGTGGGTGTGTGTATATGTGTGAGTGGGGGAGGGGCAGAGAGCGAGAGGAAGAAGCAGAATCCCAAGAAGGCTCTGCCCTGTCAGCGCAGAGCTCCAACTAATGAACCGGGAGATCATGACCTGAGTCATATCAAGAGTCAGATGCTTAACCGACTAAGCCACCCAGGTGCCCTTGTTTTGCTTATTTCATATCTCTATTTTCTTAGGCCCCTCATAGAAACGAGAGAGCCCAAGGAAAAATCCACGTCTACTATCTGTTGGCAAAGATGGGGTCAGAAAATTCTTCTCCAGTCAAAAAAAAAGAGATTGGGGGCGCCTGGGTGGCTCAGCCAGTTAAGCGTCCGACTTCGGCTCAGGTCATGATCTCGCGGTCCATGAGTTAGAGCCCCGCGTCGGGCTCAGTGCTGACAGCTCGGAGCCTGGAGCCTGCTTCGAATTCTGTGTCTCCCTCTCTCTCTGACCCTCCCCCGTTCATGCTCTGTCTCTCTCTGTCTCAAAAATAAATAAACATTATTTTTTTTTAAAAGAGATTGATCATGGAGATGATATAAGAGATTCAGCATCGTTAGGGAAGGTGAAGCAATATGAAATACTCAAAGAAAGAAACAAAAGAAGAGGTGAAAATACAGAGACCAAAGTATACAAACAACAATACACTGAGACAAAAAGTGAGCAGTAGGGGGAAAAAAGGAAGAGCTATCCTTACAGTACAATTTATATCCATGATAGATCAAAGTCAAAATAATGTGAGGGTGATTGTAGTAGTCATGAGATGGCAAAGAAACCTAACTGAAATATTTCTAAACTATTGGTGAAAAAAACAAAAGATGTAGAAATGATAATGAACTCACACATAGTGAAGTTAAATAACAGAGCCTCAGCAAGTCAAATCTAAGGAAAACAGAATAGTTGAGAGAAACAGATGTCATGTGCCATGTCCTGTTCTAATAACTTTGCAGAAACTAATTTAATTCTCATCAGACTCTGAGGTAGTTACTAATGTCATGATATCTACTTTATAAATTAAGGCACTAAAAATTACCCAAGGAGGGTAAGTAATGCAAAACTAATTAGTACAGTCTGGTTTCAACCCAGGTTAGAGCAACAGTCTATTTCAAGAGTATTCTGTTGGTAAGGATATATTTTTGAATTAAAAAATGTCATAGGGATGCCTGGGGGGCTCAGCAGGTTGAGCTTCCCAGTTCGGCTCAGGTCAAAATCTCCCAGTTCGTGTGTTCAAGCCCCGCGTCGGGCTCTGTGCTGACAGCTCAGAGCCTGGAACCCACTTCGGATTCTGTGTCTCCCTCTCTCTTTGCCCCTCCCCTAATCATGCTCTGTCTCTCTCTGTCTCTCAAAAATAAATAAAACTTAAAAAAAAAATTAAAAATGCTATAGATGAACAAAGAATAGGATTGTCATTGTAAAGACTTGAAAATTGTGCTATAAAATCAGTACAACGTGAAAAGTATGAAAATTTTCCTCTTTAAGTTTTTTGAAATTTTAATTTCCCATATATGATTTTTATCCACGTGCATATGTATGTGTATGTACAGCTATGTATATGTATGTGTACATGTGTGTGGATATGTGCATATATATGAATGTATGTGTATATACGTGTGACAAAGAAAGAGAGAGAGAGAAAGTGTATTTATAGGAAAAAGTTAGAAAAAAAGTTTCTTCATGTATTTCTTTGGATCTTTGACAGGTCCCCTTTATACTCAATAGAATAAAGACTGAATAATAATGAGGAAAATTTCTCTTGCCCCATGCTAAGAAGGTGGATACCTCCTCTCTTATAAAAGCTAATGAAAATAAAGCACTTAGAATAGTTATAAAAAACTGAATCATTCACCAAGCCAGTGACTCACATCCTTATAAAATAGAATTCGTTTTAAATAGGTGTTTTCTTGACAGAGGTTTTGGGATCATTATAGAGTGATTGATGCTTTGATCATTCTATTTTAAAATGGTGTATGGGGCGCCTGGGTGGCTCAGTCAGGTGAATGTCTGACTCTAGATTTCGGCTCAGGTCATGATTCCTGGTGTCGTGGCTGGAGCCCCATGTCGGGCCCCATGCTGAGCATGGAGCTTGCTTATCATTCTCTCTCTGCCTATCTGTGAATTATTGTTGAGGACTGTATACAACAATAACAATAACTTAAATGAGAGACTTATGTTTTGAAATCTCAAAATTAAAAAAAAAATGTTGAAAAAAAAAATTTAAAAAAAGGGGCGCCTGGGTGGCGCAGTCGGTTAAGCGTCCGACTTCAGCCAGGTCACGATCTCGCAGTCCGTGAGTTCGAGCCCCGCGTCAGGCTCTGGGCTGATGGCTCGGAGCCTGGAGCCTGTTTCCGATTCTGTGTCTCCCTCTCTCTCTGCCCCTCCCCCGTTCATGCTCTGTCTCTCTCTGTCCCAAAAAATAAATAAAAAATGTTGAAAAAAAAAAAATTAAAAAAAAAAAAAAAATCAAGAAGACATTTGATTGTCTCTGACTCTTGACGCATCTATTTTCTATGTGTTTTAGAAATTACTGAGTGCTTCAGGAAGCATCATTTCAATATAAACTGGAGTTTCTTTGGGTGCTAGGGTGACTCAGTCAGCTGAGTGTCTGACTCTTGGTTTTGGCTCAGGTCATAATCTCAGGGTTTGTGAGTTCAAGCCCTGTGTTGGGCTTTGCACTGAAAGCATGGAGCCTGCTTGGGATTCTCTCTCTCTCTCTCTCTCTCTCTCTCTCTCTCTCTCTCTGCTCCTCCCCCACTTGCACAGGTCTCTCTCTATCTCTCTCTCTCTAAATTAACTTAAAAAAATGGAGTTTCTTTTTGGACTCACATCAATCTTTGATGAAACTGCAAGTACTTTCTTAATTCAGCAGGATCACTGAAAATTTGGGTTCTGCAGAAGTCCTGCTATAAACTATTCAGGATAATGGATGCTGTTTCACTTTCACTTTCAGAGACACTTTCTGTGTCTCTGTAGCATCTGAATAATACCGAAAATGACGGTTGATTCTATTCATGTTATAATAGGAAATATGGAATTACAAGCTATTGTAAGTATACATTGTCATGTTATGAAACACTGTGGAGTACATATTGGTTTAATAAATACAGTAGTAATTACTACTTCTACAGTGATCAAAACATTTCACCTTAGTTTGACAATGTGCTTGAGGTTTAAGTCTATCCCATTGGACTCCCTCTCGTTCTCCCTCTCTCTCTCTTCCTCTCTCTCTCTTCCTCTCTCTCTCTCTCTCGAGAGAGAGAGAGAGAGAGAGAGAGAGAGAGATTGACGCTCCAGCACAACTCCCTGGTTAAATGCCCAGGGACAGGGGTGTCTGGGTGGCTCAGTTGGTTAAGCATCCGACTCTCGGTTTCGGCTCAGATCATGATCTCATGATTTCGTGTGTTCAAGCACCAATTCAGACTCTGTGCTGGCAACCTGGAGCCTGCTTGGGATTCTCTCTCTCTCTCTCTCTCTCTCTGTCTTTTCTTCCCTCACTCATGCTGTCTCTGTGTCTCTCAAAATAATTAAACTTAAAAAATGATCAGGACAACATACTTTTTCCAGATTCACACACTGTAAATACTTGCACATAAATGAATGCATCGTTCTTTGTTTCATACTTGTTTTCCTTTATTCTCTCCTTTCCTTTCCTTTAATGCTGAATGTTTAATGGATTTACATATTTTTTTATTTTGAATGATATGAGATCAATTGAGAATAATTTGGTTTGATTCTAATATACTGTTGTAAGACTAACCTTTCAAGAAGTTCTCTTGAGTAATTTTGTATTTATTGAAATATTAATTTACAATTTAGATGGAAATAACTGTCCTTAATTCTCTTTGGTTTAGAATAAAGTAAACCATTATTTGAAAGGGATATGTAGATACTTTGTAGCATGTTGATATTTTTATGTATACCAAAGTGACAGCTTTGTTTTGAACTTGGGGGGAAAAAAACCTTACTAGAGTAGTTCTAGGTATTTTAGAAAGAAAATAAAAGAAAATCCATCCAATTCATTTGAATAGATTGGAAATGATACTTATGGTGTTCTGTGTTTGAGGTAAATAGATAACAACCCTGTTTCCCTTTTTTTTTTGTATTGTTTCCATGGATAGAGACAAATACCAGATGTCTATAAAGAAGCCAAAAGTAACATAGTTCTAAAAATTGAAAGCTTAGAGCTGCTTTCTCCCACTGAGCTGTGATCCCACAGAATGAAATCTGGAGCGCTAGACCAAACATTTGTGACTAATACCAAAATGATGTGAGATGATGTAGGGTTTTATGTAAACCTTTAACAGTTATAGAATTGGTAGCCTTAAGAGTGGTGAATTTTCTTTAATGTAAGTAGTTCGATTCCTGCATTCGATGAGCATTATAGGAGATTTCATAAAAGTCTCTTTAAGAATGCCTTGAAAAGGGGGCACCTGGTGGCTCAGTCAGTTAAGTGTCTGACTTTGGCTCAGGTCATGATCTCACAGTGAGTTTGAACCCTGCATCAGGCTCAGTGCTGACAGCTTGCAGCCTGGAGCCTACTTTGGATTCTGTGTCTCCCTCTCTCTCTGCCCTTCCCCCACTCACTCTCTGTCTCTTTCTGTCTCTCAAAAACGAATAAACATTAAATTAAAAAAAAAAAGAATGCCATGAAAAGTAATTTATGTTACTGAAATCTAAATAACTTATCTCACAGTTAATTAACTGAAAACAAAACTGATTATCATACATAAATGTGACTTTTAAGAATGTATGAGAAGTGCTTTCTATGTATATTTCCTTCAGTTATTATAACTGAACAAACCGAGTATCAAAAGAGTTTATAATCTGCCTAAATTAGGTAAAAAGTTTGGATTAGAATCCAAGATTGTATTATTATTTTACCTTGATCAAATTTTAAGGAAGCTTATGTAAAGCTCGTATGAAGAATACAGACTTTGAAGGAAAGAGGGGGCAAGAAATGTGGCTTTGGGGGTGAGTGAAGAATAAGCCTGTGGTCAGTTTACCTTTAGAAGAGATGGGTCCAATATCACATATGACATGGATTTAGGTCACTCTCAGTATCCTTGAAACTTTGTTTCCTGCTCCATAAAAAAGCATACATAGCACAGACTGCACACAAGATTTCTGTTTGCAGATCAGTGACATAGTATAAGTGTTGCTAAGTATTAACTAACAAAGTTAAACACAACTATTATTACTGAGAACCCAAGAATGGAAGACCAGTCATTTGTCCCCAATAAGATGTTGCCATGTGTTTGCCCTTTCATAAGTGGTAAGAAAATGTCAAACGATTTAATCCTTTCTCTTCTTTTACTTCTGCCCTCCTTAAGAAAGAAATTTTATAGAGTGTGTTAAAGTCACAGTGATGTCTGCAGTAGTGGAAGAAAATAAGATACTGAAATGAAATGCAATTAAGCTCTAATGAAAGAAAAAAAAGAACATTATAACTATGATTTTAAAGCCTGCTGTTTCATTATTTGTTAACAACATACGACTTCATCGTCAAATACGGTATCATGAAAAAGTAGAACAATTATGGTAGTGCTGATCAATAATGATTTGAGGGCAGAAAGAGTCAATACAGCATAATAAAGCAATTATACAGTAATATAAAGCAATATTTGAATGGTTTCTTGAGAGAAGTGTGAACTGAAAACGCACTATGGGAGAAATGGTGTTTAACAACACCTAGAAAGGAAGAGGAGGGCTGACAATTGCTTTGTAGTTAAATAACAAAATGGCTATATGGCGATATAATCTGGAAACAATTTATTAGTGTAACTGGCAACAGACATTTCAGATTTGATGATCATCTATTTTGTAAAGGCTTGCTTTTCATGCTAAGAAGGAAACAAAAGGAGACATATTTACATATCGTAATTTTGAGAAAAGTGAGGTGATTAGAATTTACCTGGCTTAATGAAGGTCACTGGTGCTGTAGGGGAGCATGGGTAAGAATGTGAATCATGCTTAATCATCCAGATTATGTCATCTCTTAGCTCAAAGGCAGGTAAGCAAAAAGTCTGCCACAGTCATAATGCCCTTTAGATGAGAGCTATCTTACTTTGGCATGGCAATCTAATGTGATGGTTAAAGCACTATCTGGAGTGAGAAGATTTGAATTCTTCTGTAGGTTATGCTTGGTGATATTGGCCAAGAATGGGGGGGGGTGCTTTTTTCCCTCTACCACATCTAAGGAGGTTGTAGATTCATTTACTTTATTTTTTTTTAATTTTTTGATGTTTATTTTTGAGAGACAGAGAGAGACAGAGCATGAGTAGGGGAGGGGAAGAGAGAGAGACAGAGAGATAGAGAGACAGAATCTGAAGCAGTTTCCAGGCTCTGAGCTGTCGGCACAGAGCCTGACACGGGGCTTGAACTCACAAACCGCAAGATCATGACTTGAGCCCAAGTTGGACGCTTAGCATACTGAGCCACCCAGGCGCCCCTCATCCATTTACTTTAAATTGTGTATGTAAATATTTGGCAAAACACCAGTACATATTAAATTTTCAGTAAAGAACAAGCTATTTCTACTACTGGTATTATTTACATTTTTTCTACATCCTTGTAATGGTCGTTATCTTCAAATGCTATCAGATTCATCTATACTTTTTAATAGGTGCTTAAAAATGTCTGTTGAATGAACGAACAATTGGATGAGTAGGAGGAACTCACTTTCAAACATCAGTGGAAAGGATGTGTAACATTGTAACATTTAAATGCATAACATTTTAATTCCCATTTTTTCCCACAACTTTTATCTCTAGTGCAGAACTCCAGAAATACATGATTGTTTTGGTCAGATTTTTCTTTATTATATAGAGTCCTAAACAGTTTAGGGATTAGCAAGTTTGAAATCATACAGATAGGAGGATGCCTTCCATGGGATGAAATTGACTCAATATTTGGTCCTTTAAACACACATGATATTGAACCTATCTTAACCTTTTTTAAATTTAGTCTATTATTTCAAAAATATGTCATTGTTCGATGATTATCTGGCAGTTTTTTCAAGCCATAAACAATGGTTTAGTTTGTGTTATATGAACAATGTATCTGGGAGAAATCAAGGCATGTAAATTCATTAATCCATATGCTTCTCCTTCCAAACTGGCTGCTGCATGAAAGAGATTAATAAAACAAAACTGAATAGCATATTATATATAACATATTATATATACACACACACACACACACACATATATATATATATATATATATATATATATATATATATATAATTATCATCATCAGTGAAATTTGACACAATTCACCAGCTTCTTCATGGTATTTTCTTTTTTTTCATCCTGTAACCAAGACTGATGTTCATTTTGATAAATTTAGAAAGCTAATACCTAATTTTATGCAAGAGAGGTGTAAGATTCAGTAGAGTAGAAACCTTGCTAATTATCACTTCTCTTACCTACACACCTGATACTTCTTGCAAGAAGTTTTTAACAAATATTAAAAAGAGGTCAGGTCATATATCAAAGCATTATTTCCATGTTATCACAATTAAGTACAAATTTGAAAACATATATTTGTGCATTCAGCATTTTAGTAAATGTTACTGACTGGACATAATGCCAAGAAATGAGTTGCTAGGAAATATTTTTCATGTTCTTACTCTATTCTTTCTCTTCTTCTCCATCACAAATACATTTTTTTTGGTAGGGCTTTATAGAAAAACATCTCCTAGGATGACATCCCACCATATCCTTCAAGAAACTTGGCATGAGGATGGCTTAAAGGCTTCTCTGCCTTTGGTTTTATCCTTGCAAGCAAAGTATTTACACAGAAAAAAATAAAGTGAAATGTAGATATTCATTTGATAGTTGGAAAAGGATACAGATCTTTAGAACACAAAGTTCTACTTTGTCTTCTATTATAAGTGATTTCATTTAATTTGCCTGGATAACTACCTCAGTGTTTTCAAAATATATTTTTTTATTGCAAAATACGTTACACATAAAGAAAAGTGATTAGAACTCAAATTGTATTTCAGCCACTTACTACAAAATAAATAGAGTCAAGGTCAGCTTCATGAGTTTTGTCACACTCTTAGAAGATCCTATACTTAGTTTAAAACTATAGGATAGGATATCCTCCTGTCACTGGATATAATAATTTCATATTTCAAATGTGGTAGAACAAGTTCTCCTTTATAGTTTGTATTTAAGTTCAAAGCGGTGTTGTTATTGAACATTTCTCTTTTCTTGTGATTTTTAAACTCCTTTTACTTAGTTCTACTAAATATTTTATTGAGGTTGCGTTGAATGAAATAAAACATTTAGCCTATAATTAAAATATTTTAAAAATTTAGGGGCACCTTGGGGGATCAGTTGGTTGAGTGACCGACTTCGGCTCAGGTCGTGATCTCACAGTTTGTGAGTTCGAGCCCTGCGTCTGGCTCTGTGCTGACAGCTCGGAGCCTGGAGCCTGTTTCAGATTCTGTGTCTCCCTCTCTCTGCCCCTCCCCTGCTCATGCTCTGTCTTTCTCTCTCAATAATAAATAAATATTAATTTAAAAAAAATAAAAAAATAAAATAAAATATTTTAAAAAATTCAAATTCACATCTTGAAATTTAATGTGCATTTCCGTATCATCAGTTCTTGTCTACAAAGTTTTATGTTCTTATATTTTGTTTGGCAGGTGTTTGTTAAGGTTAATCATCAATATTTTATAGTTATTCTTGCTCTTGTGACTATGTTCTTTTAGTGCCATCATACCCTCCGTTATGTTACTATTGACATATAAGAGAGCTAAGGCATTTTTGTATATTCACCTCTAATATTTCCTTAGTGGATTCTGTTCTTACATTTGAGAGTTTCTTAGTTGCCTATTTTATTGGTCTTTCCACAGAAAGAACTTTGGATGTTACTGTAAGATCAATGGGTCCTTTGGTCATCTTTTTCATTATTTTCTCCATCTTTATTAATTCCCTTCTGTTTTTTAATGCATTTTTTCTTTAAATGTACTCAAATTGAATATTTAGTTCCAGTTTTTCTTACTTTTATTTATTTTTATATTTTTCAGTCTTTTTTACTTTTTAATTAATTTGCTTAAAGGTATATCTTTTCTTCTGATAAATGTGTTAATATTTACATATTTCCCGAGTACCTTTGTACAGACATTACGTTAAGTACTTTCAGTGTTTACATAAGGTGGAGTAAATTACCCAAGGTTATTACCCAAGGTTACACATTTAGTAAGGACAGATTTGGAAGTCAAACCCAGGGTTGCTCAAACGTGAGCATGAGTTATACCACTTATTGACCTTCCACACTCTGAATATTTAACAGCAGTCATGAGTTTTGATCTCTAATTTGATCATTTCTTTTGAAATATTTTAAACACTTTCATGGTTATAGATTATCCTTGTTGGTTCTTTTGCGAAGTTCAAAATATTATTGTTTTGTAGT
Organism: Neofelis nebulosa; assembly: GCF_028018385.1. NCBI lineage: Eukaryota > Metazoa > Chordata > Mammalia > Carnivora > Felidae > Neofelis > Neofelis nebulosa. Next base: position 93,640,968 of record NC_080784.1, on the reverse strand, counting down.
AAAGAACATGCCTGAAATGATTTCTATCTTTTGGAATATAAAAAATTTTCTTTTGTCTAATTTTGTGAATATTCTGTGAGCATTTAAACATTATACATTCCATATATGTGCAAAGTTGTGTTTGTGTATATAAAAACAAAAATAATCCTCATCTTCTAATTGATACCTTCCAAATCCTACTTTATGATCTGTTTACTTGACCTGCCCATTTAAAAGACTATTAATTTCTTTCACTATGATTATAGATTTTCAATATTTAACATTTTTCAACTTGAAAATTTTAAAAAACTGAAAGTTTTGCCATCATTTAAAATAATTTTAACATATTCAATGCTTTGTTGCAATATGCATAATAAGCCATTATATCCTTTTGGTTGTTTGTATCTCTTAATATAAAAATCTCCTTTTTCTTTTGTAGAGAGCTCTTTGAATACTCTTTTGTCTCATTGAAATGACCATAACTTAATTTCTATTTGTAGACATATTCGTGGTCCACTGCTTTCCATTTAATACTTTTAATCTTTCTGTGTTGTTTTGCTTTAGTTATGTCTCTAATTAATGCAGTATGGTTAGTTTTTCATGTATTATTACAGTTGCTCATTTTAATAATGATCCATTTCTCTTTAGGATCCCAGATAAGTCTATTGCATTGTGAACCAGTGAAGCTCTATTTTCTAACCTCAGTAGCAAAATGTCTCAAGATTTGCATTTGGGGATAAAACATTTAGTGTAATTATACCTATTATATTGACCCGTACGTAGCATGTTTCATGAACAAATAACATGCCAGATTCAGCTTTAAATTCTCGTTTCCTTAGAATATCATATGCTATGTTCAGGGTCAGAGTGAAGACTATGCAGTATATTTTTTCCCCCAGAGGCTTCTTACTGGTTTCCCCCCCATAAGTTTCTTATTAGCTGAGTCCTCAAAATCACATGTTCCTAATCAACCCTTTTATTCTATGTATACTTTAGTAACACATTCATCCACAGAAACTTGGATAAATTTAATTACAACAGCGGAATATCTACGATGTTCTCTAATCTTTCGAAATAAACTTTGATTAACCTTAGAATATTTTCAAACGTTGTGATATTCAGATTTACTTCGGAGAGTTCTTTTCTGGTAATAGTTGTTAATGTCTGCAAGGTGTTTAAGTAGTATTCATCTCCTGCTTGGTTTGTTACATCTTCTCTGTAGCCGCCGCTCAGGAAAACAACAACAACAACAACAACAACAACAACAACAACAACAACAAAAAACACGTGCTTTTCATCAAATAGCAGCCTAAATTTATGCTGGACTTCAAGAATACTGAAAATATTCTCCCAAGGATTTTAAACAGTAGAGAACAGAGATCTATACTAAGTTATCACACCATCTCCCTTACCACTTGTTTTGATAATAGCGTTGATACGAACAGCTTGAAAATATTGTGGCCTTTTATTCAGGGTTACAAAAAGTAAATATTTAAAATCATATGTTCTTTGGAAAGTGACCAGAAAGCTTGGTTTCATGTATTAGATAAGATGAGATGTTCAAAGTAGTGAAGCTCTGTCATAAATGTCGTATTTGACACACTTAACATATATTCCATGCAACCTACGCATTTTTCTAAACTTTAAGTGGCAAGATAGCTAATAAAAAATCATAGAACACTGTCACCAAAGTGCCATTCTTTTTATTACAAATATGGTGGATGGCAATATCATAGTGGCGTGATATAAATGGTCCTTTTGAGTTCCTACACTGCGATTGGAAAATAATCCAAAGTTAGGAAAACAGAAGTGTTTTGAGGACTCGATGAATTAGGTTCCACAAATTTGGTTCCATTTGAATTGTCTGAGAAATAACAGCAGCTGAATGTGCCACGCAGTTATAAGAAATTAAATCTTTATTTTGTTGTTCGTATTTTGGTGGTTGTTTTAATCAATGTGTGTTGTCAAATGTTTGTCCAACAAGCAGTTTGATAAACACTCCTGAAACAGTAATGGTTGAAAAATCAGTAGAAGAGAGTGTCCATATTATAATCATTCCACCACATGAAGATCATCATTAAAGAAGCTACGTATCTCCTATAAGAATATGTGGCCACATATATATGACTCCACCCATACACCTTGTGTACATAAAATCTTGCATGTATATTACATGTAAAAGACTAGATGTTCAACAAATAGATTATGCATTAAAAAAATGAAAAAGTCTGCCAGACTTGGCTTATCTTTTAAAAGTAAAATGAAATCTATTTGTACCACAATTTTGATATCATACTGCTTTTTCTTCCTGTTTACATTTTGTACGAACCAGAAGCCTCAGCTGGAAAATTGGCCCATAATCACAACCTATTAAGCTTTTACTGATATTGCAATAGAAGTAATGGGTTTTTAATGAGCTTATCCATTTTAACATTTATATAATTTATTAACTTTTTTCTTTTCCATATTTTGTATATTAACTAAAAACTTGTATATTAACTATAATATCTTTTTTACTGAACTTTGGAATCTTCTGAATACAGTAATAGCACTACTCATGTTATCATTGATCATTTTATTAAATATAAGCAATAGCTTGGGTTTTATTGTAGGGCTAGATGTACTGTGACTGCCAACTCATGTTGAAAATCCATACCCATGGAGTGCCTGAGTGGCTCAGTTGGTCAAGTGTCCGACTTGGGCTCAGGTCATAATCTCGTGGTCTGTGAGTTCGAGCCCCGCGTCGGACTCTGTGCTGACAGCTCAGAGCCTGGAGCCTGCTTCGGATTCTGTGTCTCCCCTTCTCTCTGTCCCTCCCATGCTCATGCTCTGTCTCTCTCTGTTTCTCAGTAATAAATAAATGTTAAAAAAATTATTTTTTTAATAAAAAAAAGAAAACCCATACCCACATGTGGCAGGATATCTGTTTTATATAGATTTTGTATAAGAGGGATATCAACTTTCATAACAACAAGGTAGGATTACTGCCTTCAGGAAAGTAAACTTCAAATAATACAGGTTACATGATTTTGCGGTTGAATACACTGTTACCATAGAGGACAAACTGTCAAGCTAAGACTGTCCATTGGGAAGTCACAGCATGGCAGTAAAGACTGAAGAGATGTTTTGGTGGTATTGTTGATAAAGGAACTAGCAACTCCAACTAGGTGTTGGAGAGGGGGCTCCACTCAGTGGAACACCCGAGGTGGATGTCTAGAAGATAAAGGAGAAGAGGGTGGGTATGAGAGACCATGCCAAAGGCAGGCAGACATAATCTTTTTCTCCTGTGTATTTTACTCCGGTGGATGCAACTTACCGAACTTAAAGAAACAGTTTAGGGAGTTTTTGGTATCAGTTTACCCATGTTATTTGGAAAATAATAAATTATTGATCTTCCAGAAATTATTTTAAAGGAGTCATAACTAAATAATAATGGGCATACTTGTAATTTATTCTTCTTGATTACCCATATAATTTTCTGTTTTTCTTAAAAGAAATGCCAGTCATGAGACTAGTTTTGTCTATACATCTAATTTTTATTTCTACCTCTTTTTATTTATATGACAATCATACCTGTTGCCTTGGCAACCAAAGATGTCAAGTGTTACAAACAGTAAGTGGAAAATACGTTAAACTTTTGCTGAAACTAATAAATTAAACCATTTCCATAGAAGTGCTCCCTTGAAAGGAATTTTTACTTTACATTGTCACCACGAACACTGAAATAGCTCTTTAGCTTTTCACAAAGACCTCGGAAAAACATCAATAACTTTAGCATGTCTAAATGTAATAGGCTGCATAATATTATACCATTATATCATCTGCTTCTGTTAAGACACACACCTTCAAATCAGATCTAGGGTACCCAGTACCAAGAGTACTTCAGGAAGATGTCTACCTTCATTTCTGATATTTGATGTCCTTTTTTGGCCCTCAGGGCACACCTAAGTACACAAACATATATTCAACAACAGTTCTGTTAGAATAAGTTAAACCTACAGATAATGTTTGAGGGCACGTCCAAATTTTCAAAGTGCCACTCAAGAAAATTTTCAATTCTTTCCTAAACAGAAAAATGAAACCTGTTTTAATGAACTGAATAAAACTTTCTAATAACCTGTTCACGTTATGGAATAAAAGAACTTGTGCTGGGTCCCAAAGTACAAGAGCAAACCAATTTAGTCAGACTTCTGATTTTACACGCCACCCTACGACCCAGGTGCTAAAATGCTCTGGAGCAGAGCTCAGGCAGTCTAGCTTTTCTATTCATTAGGCCTCTTACACCGTTCCTTGGCGGCTGCCCCGCAACTGTATGAGTCATTAGCACGAGTCCAAAATTGTGTGAAGAGAGATCTATGCTTTTGTCCTGTGGAAAGTCTTTTCAGTACAATCAAATTTGCTTCGCGGTGTAATTTCCCAGCGTGTGCAGTAGTCACTGACAGCTCACAGCACTGTTATTCAAGGCTAAGCAGATGAGAGAGACATAAATGACTAATAACATGCAGGAAGTTATGTCTTCGAAGTAGCAGCCTAATTGTGCATCTTCATTTAGTGAATGGTTCAAAACAAATTAAAATTTCCTGACCACTGGAGGCAAAAGCAATGCCAAACGAATAGGTTATATCAAATCCTTGTAGGGTGCAAATGCTCCTAATAACATGTCACAGAAGAACAGAAAATAGTGGGAATAATACAAATAGACTAGAATATTAAATCAAATATCAAGTAAGTATAAATTTATTTATAGTTTGACTTTGCCTGAAATAGGGCAAAAATGACAGACTAAGATTTAGTGTTGGTGAAAGTACAGGAAACAGACAATCTCAGATACTTTAAGGTAAGTGTAGATTCCCAACAAATATGTTTTTATTAAAAAATTATAATGTTTTTTGGCTCACTGATTCTGCTTCAATTATCCAAGGGCAAATAGGCAATATTAATATTAAGAGATGCAAATATATATGTACATACATATATATATACATTTATATACATACACATGTATATACATTTATATATATACATTTAATTTAATAATTTAATGTGATGTCATACTGTTTTATTTTATTTTATTTTTTCAATATATGCAGTTTATTGTCAAATTGGTTTCCATACAACACCCAGCGCTTATCCCCAAAGGTGCCCTCCTCAATACCCATCACCCACCCTCCCCTCCCTCCCACCCCCCATCAACCCTCAGTTTGTTCTCAGTTTTTAAGATGCAAATTGGTGTAGCCACTCTGGAAAACAATGTGGAGGTTCCTCAAAAAATTAAAAATAGACCTACCCTATGTCATACTGTTTTAAAGTACTAGTAAATATGTTGTGACTTAAAGACTTTTTTTTTTAATATTCAAAGAACAAAATTGACTTTTTCCCTTAACGAATGAAGATCTGAAAATGTTAACACAGGCATAACACCCGTAACCACCACCCTAACCAGGATACAGAATAATTCCAGCATTCCCAAAACTCCCTCATGCTATTCTTTTACATCCACTCCTTCCCTCCACCCATTACCTCTGGCAACTACTAACGTGTTCTCCAACACTATAATTTTATTTCTTCCACAATGTCAAGTAACTGAAGTATTGAGTAAGTCACTTTTTAGGGCATCCTTCTTTCCCTCAGCATAAGGCTTAGGAATTTATCCAAATTATTATCTATATCAAAAGTTTGCCCCTTTTTACTGGTGAGTATTATAATATTTTTGGATATACCACCATTTGGTAATCTATTCACTTAGTCAAGTACATTTGGGCTATTTCCAGTTTTTAGCAATTTTGAACAAAGCTGCTCTAAACACTTTACATGCAGGTTCTTGTGTGAAAGTAAGAACATCTACCTGTAGAGTAGATATTCTGGACCGAAATTCCTGGGTTTAAAGTCAGTGTATGTTTAATTTTCAAGAAACGGTGAAACAATTGTTGAGCATGGCTATATCATTATTTTTTTTATTCCAACCAGCAATATGTAAGTGATCCAATTCCCCACATCATTAGCACTTGGTGTTGTCAGAATGTTTCTTTATTCAGACATTCTAATAGTATGTAGTGGGAGCTCATCATGGTTTTAATTTTTATTTGCCCAGTGGCTAATGATGTTGAACATGTTTTTATGGCGTTGACACCTTAATCTCCTTATGATAATGTGTTTTCTCATATCTTTTACTTAATGCTTTGTTGGGTTGTTTTCATATTGCTGTTTTTAAGAGTGCTTGTGTTGGGGCGCCTGGGTGGCTCGGTCGGTTAAGCGGCAGACTTCGGCTCAGGTCATGATCTCAAGGGCGTGAGTTCGAGCCCCGCGTCGGGCTCTGTGCTGACAGCTCAGAGCCTGGAGCCTGTTTCAGATTCTGTGTCTCCCTCTCTCTCTTCCCCTCCCCTGTTCCTGCTCTGTCTCTCCCTGTCTCAAAACTAAATAAAATGTTAAAAAAAAAAAAAAAAAAGAGTGCTTGTGTATTCTAGATCCTCAGGTATGTGATTTGCATTGTCTCTCAATCTTTAGCATGCACATATTTTTTTTTTTCAACGTTTTTTATTTATTTTTGGGACAGAGAGAGACAGAGCATGAGCAGGGGAGGGGCAGAGAGAGAGGGAGACGCAGAATCGGAAACAGGCTCCAGGCTCCGAGCCATCAGCCCAGAGCCTGACGCGGGGCTCGAACTCACGGACCGCGAGATCGTGACCTGGCTGAAGTCGGACGCTTAACCGACTGCGCCACCCAGGCGCCCCATAGCATGCACATATTTTATCATATTAGTGGTATCTTTCCAAGAACAAAGCGTTTTAGTTTTGATGAAGTTCAGTTTATCATTTTTAATCGATCATGTTTCTGGTGGCACTTATAGACTTTTGATTTTTTCTTAAACAGAAGTTTTAATGCATAATTTTGTGAAGGATTGATACAAACTCAAATGTCTAACAGAAGAGATTAACGAAAGTATAGTATCTGCATGTGATAATATCATATGCAGGCATTCTAAACTACAACCGAGAAGAATATTTAGAAAACAGAAGGTGTTCATTAATATATTAAGTGAAAACCCAAGCTTTGCAATGTTTTTATATGATGTCATCTTTTAAAATCACATATAGCTGCATATATATGTGTGGATGTGTGTGTGTGAAAGTAGTATATATTTGTTGAAAAGAATACACTATTATGATTTTCTAAGTATTGAGAATAACCTCAATTAGATTTTTCTGAATTCTCTTCTTTTGAACAAAGAAAATCCTTTGTTAAAATTAGCAAACAGTATTACTTTTGCAAAAAAATAAATATTTCATAAATCCATATTTGTACTTTAAGAAATGCATACTTTAAAATGTATTTGAATACAGAATCATTCCAGTCATTAAAATTATTTCTAACTTCATGATTTATTTGACTCATTTTAAGTGTTTGCTGTAGGTTAAATGCATGCATGTTAGTCACTTGCAGGTAGAACAAACATGGTTTACCCATTTTTCATATGGTTAATGTTTCCAATATTCTTAGGATTGATGTAGCACATGATTCTTAATTTTACAATGAAAAATGTCCTAGTCTTGTATATATAAATATTACTTCCAATGTGTTTTTCGCATTTCAAACTCACATTTGAAAATGTGTTTTTCAAATATGTAGGACAAAATTTAGGAAGAAAAGGAAATAACTGATAATTCTGAAGTTTAAATTTATAATTAGTAAGCAAAGGATCACATCACATTATTACCTAATAATGCATATTAGCCTTCTATTACTTTTTACCTGCCTCGCTTGAGGTTAGTTTAGAAAAGCAATTTTTCAAATGCTGTAGGTAAAGGGGTGCCTGGGTGGCTCAGTCAATTAAGCAGCCAACTCTTAATTTTGGCCCAGGTCATGATCTCACAGTTTGTGAGCCCGAGCCCTGCGTCGGGCTCTGCGTTGTCTGTGCCCAGTCTGCTTGGGATTTTGTCTCCTCCTGTCTCTGCCTCTCTGTCTCAAAATAAATAAATAAACTTTTAAAAAGTTGTAAATTAATAAAATAAAATAAAATGCTGTAAGTAAAATGATAGAACTTGGGTAGTAAAGCTATAACTAACAAATACGTTCTGATCCTTAAGCCTCTCATTTCTTCTGTGAATTGTGTACCACAATTAATGTAATATAGTTCTTACCTTCTCCAACATCGTACTGATTTTTAGCAATTGTTTTAGTCCAAAGGCATTTATGCTCTGCTTCTAAAACAATACAGGTACGGATCAGTGTGGGCCCTAAGGAAACCAGCACGTAACTGTAACCTTTAATCTAGGCTGTTGTGCTAGTCAGACCAATCATGTAATTGTCATGGCAGCCACTAGGGGGAAGAGCGACAAAATACTGCAGCTGAGACACTGAGATGGCTTATTCTAAAGAGGCCCTAGGTTGCAATATTTCTGTCTCAGCGTCCCGTTGCCTTCAATCTATAAATCAGCAACATCCTTAGAGTGAGCCTCTCCTACTTAATTGTTTTAAACTACTTAAGTGAGTCTTTTCCGTTACATCTAAATAATATATCAGGGCTTCTCTACTGCAGTTTGGAAACTATGTATATAAAAGATATCCTTAAACATCCCCCCAAATGTTTCTGTTCTGAAAATTACCATCTACCTATGGGTTTCAGACTCCTTTGCCTATTTTTAAATCTAAAACATGTTTTTTAAAATTTCCTGAAAAGAGAAATTTGTGAAAAGGAAAAAGCTACAGTCCGAAGCTTAAATTGAGAAACAAATTGAATCAATGAATTGATGAAAATATGCATTGACTATCAGTTCCATGCATGATGATTTGTATATAGAACTTCATTTAAAACCTTATAAAGTAGATATAGTTTAACTGATTTAGATGAGAAAAAGTCAGAGCAAAACTTACCTGAGCTTACACCAGTACTATAAATGTCAAGGTATCTTTTATTAATGATGTGCCAGTTGACTGGACTGAGGATGAGCAGAGTCCTATAGTTATACAATAGATTTTCACAGAAACTCTACTAAGTAGACATATTTAATCAAATGTAAAAGTACATTAATAACCTCTTATGAAAACATCTTGAATATTGTTGAACTTTCTATGGTGATTGAGGTCCATTGTTGAAAGCCTATGTACTGAGTTATGGGGCACCTGGGTGGCTGAGTCGGTTGAGCATCCAACTTTGGCTTGGGTCATGATCTCCTGATTTGTGAGTTCGAGCCCCGCATCGGGCTCTGTGCTGACAGCTCAGAGTCTGGAGCCTGGACCCTGCTTCAGATTCTGTGTCTCCCTCTCTCTCTGCCCCTCCCCCACTTACACTCTGTCTCCTTCAAAAATAAATAAACATTAAAAAAAAAAGAAGAGTATCTACTGGGTTATTTTAATGCTCTTTACTGAAATAATGAGGTATAAAACATAAGCAGTTTATACAAAATATTTAGAAGATGATTGTTAGGTAGTATCTTCTATCAAAACATTTGATAATAAAGGGCCAGAGTAAGTATATAGCCAAAAAACTTAACAAAATTCAGAGACATCTTGTTTATCACTTATTTAACGGATGCTTTCACACATGTCCTTATGGAAAGCAGTAGAAAATCACAATAATAAGGAGAATTTAGATGATGATTTAGGAGAAGCAATTATTAAGGAAATAAAATTCAGGGTAGAGGAGATACGAAATCTGGATGAATGAGAAGGATAAGGTACCTGAAAAACTTGTAAGGTGGAGAGGAGTTGAAGCTGTGATTTTATCATGAGAATAATAAACAGCATCTCTTCCCGCAGGGTATGATTTTGAAGTGGGATGTTGTAGTGGGTGCAAGTTTCATTAATAAATGTTTTCAAATGTTGGGGCGCCTGGGGTGGCTCAGTCTATTACGTGTACGACTATTGATTCCCTGTCGGGCCATGAATCCCAGGGTCGTGGGATTCTGCTTGGGATTTTCTCTTCTCTCTACCCCTGTCCAGCTTGCACGTGTGCTCTCGCTCTCTCTCAAAATAGATAAATAAATATTAAAAAAAAAATAAATGTTTTCAAATGGAGAAGGCCATGGAGAAAGTGGCATTACTTGGGAATACACTGGTATTGGTATTGTTATTTATTGAACAAATATTGTTGAACACAAACCCTGAGTAAACACTGGTGAACTAAATACATGTGCTCTTGAAAGGCCCATAAGCTAATGCAAAAATAAAACTTCAGGAAGTACTCAAGACTTAATTTGTATTCACATTTATTTTAAATTCAGATGTCAGCTTAAGTCACACCGTCCTCTGAGATATAGATTGACTCAGGAACCCTCACCATGTGAATAATCCAGTGCTTTTCATGAAAGTGTTGTAACTTCCTGATGGGTTTCATTCTCTGCAGTTGGAAGTTTAAGCTTTTGATGAACTCCCTTCCTCAAATATATCTCACTCATCTGGCTGTTATAGTTTCTTAGTACCTCATTGAACCAGGCAAGGAACCCAACCCAATCCTTGATTTTATTCTCTGAAACACTTACACAAGCCATTGGTGCATGTGGCAGATTAACTGAAGATTTAAGAAACTGGAGAACATTTACCAAGAAGCAATGCAAACAATGTAAAAGTGAAAATTAAACATACTTTTCCTAAAAAGGCTATTTACTATCCTCACCAAATTTCCCTAAATATTCTGCTTCCTGCTTTGTTGCTATATGATATTACTCTCTTCCTCCTCTCTGCCCTCATTCTATGCATTTCTTTGCCTTCCTTTTCTTACTTACTCCCAAGTTTTATTCATCTTTATAAATACCTTTGTTCCTAAGACTCCTAACAAAGCCTGCCCTAGAATAGAGTGAAGGATGGTGGTGATGAGGAGATATGTGAAGATATATACATATATAGACGTATAGATAGCTATAGATATATAGATACATAGATATTGATATAGGTAAATATAGATATGGATGATATAGATATAGGTATAGATAGATCTATTTGGTCTCCTTTTAAACCCTATAAATATAGCCAATGGAGATCATCCTTATTTTCATTAAACTCATGATGTATTTTCTGCAGTTCTACACTTGATACTTAATATTTGCATATCCAAAAAAATAGACCATCTTCAAATATCTAGCAGCAGTTTGTGCTAGTTAAGATGCCAGTAAGAAACAAATGACATCTTTTCAAGTTGTTGCTTGATCTGAAACACTTCAATACATTCTTATTTTACATTACATGACATTAAAACTCTTAACAATGGCCCACAAAACCTTGGACAATCTTTAACAATTCAAGCTCCTTAAACTTCGGGATGTTAGTTTCTAGAAAATACCAAGTTATTTTGTTTTCATCCAACCCTTCTACATATTGACTAATGCTGTTCTGTTTTAAACATGATCATCATGACACTTTTTCTTAAAGCTATGGTAAAATACACACATAAAATTTAGCACCTGAACCATTTTTAAAGGTATAATTCACACAATTTTAGCAAACAGATCTTCAGAACTTTTTCATGTTGTAAGACTGAAATTCTATTCCCATTAAAGAACAAGTTCTCATTTCCCCATGCCTCCAGTCCTGGCGACCACACTTCTTTCTGTTTCCATGAATCTGACTACTCTAAATGCTTCATACAAATGGAATCATAGAGTATTTATCTTATCTTGTGACTGAATTATTATAACTCGCATAATGTCTTCCAGGTTCATCCATGTTGTAGCATGTACCAGAATTTCCCTCTTTCTTAAAGGCTGAATGATATTTCATTGTATGTATATACCATATTTTGTTTATCCATTCATCATCCATGATCAATTGGATTGATGCCATTTTTTGACTTTTCTGAATAATGCTTCCATGATCATGGGTATGCAAACATCTCCTGCAGTTCCTACTTTTAATACCTTTGGATATTCTTTTGGATACCTAGAAGTGGAATTTCTGGACCACATGGTAATTCTATTTTAGCTTTTTGAGGAATCACTATACTGTTTTCTATAGTGGCTACACTATTTTACTTTCCCTCCAATAGTGCATGAGGGTTCCAATTTCTCTATATTCTGGACAAAATATTGTCTTTTTTTTGCATGGGTGGCTTTCTGTCTTTATAACTACTTCAATGTTAATAACTTAGAAGTCTTGATGATTTGATCAAAGGCTATTGCCCACTCTGACTAATTTACGTCCATCAGGAGTCTTGCTTGTTACGTCCACAGTACTTAACATTTGTTCAAAGTATATAATTATTGGTTTCTTTACATATTTGTTGTCTGTTTTTCCTAACATACTATTATCTACATAAACACATGAAATTGGAACTATATTTTTTTTCCTTTTTCCACTCTCTGACATGATAATTCTTAAAAGATGTATTAGCGAAAGCTATGTATATACTATTCATCATGTATACCCTCAGATAACTTCAAGAGAAATAACGAGATTTATAATTATAGGTAAATACATCATAGTGAGCTAAATATTTTATTATAATTCACAATCTCTACAATATTAAAAGTTATATATTTTATTCCACTTTTTGTTGAAGAAACTCAGTTTCTAAACATCAAGGCACATGGGTAGTCAGTGGCAAAACTGACATTGGGAACAATGTCTACTTGATCAAGGTCAAATTGTTAGTGCATGGTCCTTGAAGAATAAAAATCTAACTTCATCTGAATACTATGTACTTTTTGGTTACCAACTAGGAAAAGAATTTTCCAGGAAAATAAGTTTCTCCATCCTTTACGTAGTCATACTTTTTACAATAGCTTCACCATATAAGTTCACTTTTTGCCCGACAGATATTCACGCCGGCATTGCTGTAAGTAGACATGATAATATTAAATGAGTTTGTGTACATAAAGATATCACACAAATGTAAAATTGTATTTAGCTTCCCTGTGAAACTGTGTATCTAGCTATTACACTATTAGTTGAACTGCTTTAGGAAAATTAACATTAGACAGATAATATTGTTTGGGAAAAAACAGAATTATCTGATTTGAATTGGATGGATTAATATTAGAGCAAAACCAAAGGAATTAACCAATTTGTTACCCTAATTTGTATAACTTTGTTTGAATTTATATCTTTACCAACAGGCACCTACAAAAATAAAAGCACCTATAGCTTCTATTGTACTGAAAAGAGTTGATATATATAACACTTGTGGTGTAGAATTAATGATATAATACATATAGTATGAAAAAGAACATTTCTATTTCTCTCATCATTCTTGTGAGCTGACTACATGATAGTCACTTGACAGAATGATGTACAAAGTACAATAGAACATTAGTATCTTAGATTTTAACGAGTTTTAAGTAATAAAGCCTTAATATGTCAAGACATATCATGATTTCCTTCTTTTAGACATTAATTATTATAGGGGTATGTAGGTTGTGGGTGTGTGTATCGTATTTCTGAATTTAATATGCCCATTACAGCATTAAATATTATGTATATAATATGCTATATTATATATTCTGTTTTATGGTCTATTATTTGTTAACAACATATAAACCTACATAACTATATATATTCTATATAAACCTACATTAACAAGATATCTTCCTTCCACACAGTTACATAAATATAAGAATCTGTATGGTTAAAAACTCACATAAAAATCCACACAATTTTTTCCTGAGAAAAGTCTTTTTAGGACATGTACGTAAATAACTCAGAACCAGGGCTAACTATATTCATATTTCTACCACGTTATACGTATATCCATTCTATTTCCACATGAGCATTTTTCACAGGATGTTCTACCATGAAAATGAAGAGCATGTACTTAAGAAAAGTGAATGGCCCTCCGGGATTGCCACATAGAATGTAGCCCTGCAAGAAAGCACTTAAATATATAATTCTCCAGAGATTTTACTATCTGAAGGCTGAGGTAATAGCATGCAAATTTCACTGCCACTGACATTTTTCACTTGAGAATTAACATATACAAAACTCAATTTATTTTGTTCTATGAAAGAAATAATCTTCTCTACCTCTTACTGCTATACCTGCTTTCCATCAGGGCTTTACAATTTCTATTAATGTTGAGTTTATACTGCATTTTAGTAAGAAAAGAACAGTTTTTGAGCAAAAGTTTTATTGAAGTATGATAAGAATACAGAAAAGTCCACACATCTTAAAGACCTTGAATCACTCAGAGTTTTGATATGTGAATCTGCATATATATGTGTATAGTATATACAATTATAGTAACAATTGATAGTAGCAATTATAAAGCAAACTTATTACTCAAGAAAGACGTTCCATATAACAAAGCTATCACATCTTCTTATTTCAATTATTGTAAATAAGTAAACAATATTTTTGTAGATAAGAAGGCAGATTCTACCTCATGGTTAACAGAGTTGTAATCTGTCAGTTATGAGAATACATTAAATGTCTAAAAAATGTACAATTTTGCAAGGACTTTCTGAAGCTTTATTTAACAACGATGTTGGTGGAAATAAAACCTGAGCTAGCATTTATTCGTGCTTATTGTGTGCCAGGTATAGTTCAATGGCCTCTGCATATATTAACTCATTCAAACAATACAGCAACCCTATGATGTAGTTATTGACATCAGCCGGATTGTGCTAGCTAATAAATAAACATCTATCTAATTCCAGAGATATTTTCTTTTACCTACAACATTATATTGCTCCCAAGGCATGGAGAAGTTCAGTTCTGACAACTATAACTTTTGATACTTCAATTAAAATCTTAGAAGAGACATTGCTATTTCAGATTATACTCCTAATGCTTTAGTCATATGTATATCCAGGTCTATCTGTAATATATAATCTTAGACTCTTAGAGTCAATCATGATTACTTCAGAGATTTTTTAACCAGGCATATCATTCCATAAATTCTATGACAACTCAAGCTGAGTTACTGGGCAAGGTCAGTGGATCTATCTTTCTGATATCAGATCTAGCACCTTTTTGTGTTCTGCTGGCTACTAAGTCATTGTGACTCCTATTACATTTATTTATATGTTACATATAATATGAAGCAAAAATTTACGTCCACAGGGAAAAGTTCCCTATAGAACATAGACAGCTGCTCAGATATCATGTCATTATTTTGGCAAAATACATAGTTCTAGATAAATTTAGCCAAATTTGTGCATCACGCAGTAAACCATTGTGCTATGTAACAATAACGAAGTTAGAACTTCCTTGAAATCCCTGAGTTATTTTCTTAAAATCTTGAATAATATCTATGGTAAATATAAATCTTGACTTTGTCAAATGTTCTTTTTTATAATTGAGGTCCAGTTTTAAAAAAAATATAGTTATTGCAGAATGCCATTGGTCACACTGTGTAGGAGGCTAAAGTAATTAAAAAAAAATCCCCCTGGGTTAAACTTTCTTTTACATTATGTATATGAGACATAACTGGGATTCATCCAATGAAGTAAAATATATAATAAATGTCCTCTGAGTTAACTAGAACACTGAAACCAATGCCAATTGTCATATACTGAAAAGTAAACATGTGTGAATTACATTACCTCAAGTGATAATTAATATTAGACAGGTTGAGTAGTTCTTAGCATTGAGCTACAAGCAAAACTTTATAATTAGTGAGACATCACAGAATTACAAATCAACTATTTTTTTTTAAGTGGGATAAATGGGAAAAAATAATTTAAGGTACATTAATGCAACCCAAATATGATACATATGTTTTATCAATACAATATTAACTGTGAGCTTACTGAGAATAAGGCCTTTACCTATTTCGTTCGCTACTCTATTGCAAATTCCTGGAATGATATAGGCATATTGGAGCTACTTGAGTGATGTTTGTTGATAAATGAATAAATCAACTTAACTTCTATGATACCAGTATTTTTTAAAGATGAATTTTGCTGAATTTTTAACAATTTATGTAAAAGATTTTTTCCCTGAAACTTTCAAATATAAAATGTTATGTCAAATGTTTAACCTATATATTATAACCAAAATGGCATATGATTAAAATATTAGGGGATTAGATGAACATATTAACGAAATATGGCATTGAAAGTGACTTTCTTAAAAAGAAAAAAATACAATTTGCTCATAAATAAGTGAAAATATGTAAAATCATAAGAATTATGGAATAAATTGAGGATAAATAAAAGATAATGTTATCTATGGCAAACAGTCAATATTAAAAAGGGCAATAAAGTACACAAGTAAAATTATAGGAAAGAAAGACTATCAAGTGATTTTGCTTTATTGTTGCAGGTTTTCTTGAGACACAATTTTTACTGTATCAAAATATATGCCAACATTTCTTGTCTACTATAGACTAGGGTACCAAAATATGGTTCTAATTTAGTCACAAAGTAATTCACATTATTATAATATATGGCTTGTAGAGACAAAAGATTTTTATTTGAATATTTTATTTTATTATTTTTTTAATTTGTTGGTTTTTCTATTTCATTATGAACCAATGTAAAAGCAACAGAAATTATGATAGAATAACTGTCCCTTCATTCCCAAAACTATCCTCAGTTACTAATTGAAATGTACAAAGAAATATTAAAAAACAGGGGTACCTGGGTGACTCAGTGGGGTTAAGCCTCCAAATTAGGCCCAGGTCATGATCTCACAGTTCGTGGGTTTGAGCCCTGAGGCCAGCTCTGTGCTGCCAGTTCAGAGACTGAAGCCTGCTTCAGATTCTGTCTCAGTCCTTCTCTGCCCTTACCCCACCCCCACTCACACTCTCTCCCTCTCTCTCTCAAAAATAAACATTAAAAAATTATATATATATATAATATAATAATATATATTATTATATAATAATATATAATATATTATATATATAATATAATATATTATATATAATATAATAATAATATATATATATATATATATATATATATATATATATATATATAAATAAAATGTACTGGATCAGGAAACTAGCAAAAAATGAGTTTCAAATGCTCACAATTAAAGGAATTATACTGGATAAATTGCCAAAGAGCCCAAATAAGAATGACATTGAGAGACAGTTTATAAATTTCCTTCTTAAAAAAACAGAGTAGAAAATAGCTAGAAATCTAGAAGAACTCTACTTACCCACTGAAAGGAAAGGGAGTGAGAGCAGGAGTCAAGAGAAGGCAGAAAGGCAAAATTAGCATTGGCCATTCAACTGGAGACTGTTTCCCCAGCTACAGATCAGTAACAGTTGGAACAGACAGGGCCAGATGTTACAAAAGTACTGCAGAGAAAGTCTGCATAGTATTATCATCATATTAGGAATGTATTAGACAGTATCATTTCACTAGTATTAAGGAACATGGCCACCTCTGTTAAATTCTTGATTCCATATTTTTATACATTAAAACGAATCGGATTAATACTTTGAAGTGAAAGAACATTATTTAACACAGAGCAGAGTCATATTTTTAAAACACAAGATAGAGTGGTGTTTATCCAATTTTAAATTTAAGTTTAATTTCATCATATATATATACGTAGATTAAAAGCTCAAACAAACCGCACCACAGGATTATAAGAGAGAAACACATTTCTTGTCCTGCCTTTTATTCCCTAGAGTTGACTACTTCTCATTATTTGGGCTGTTTCTTATAATGCCTTTTTATGTTTTTAAATATTTCCATTATTTTTTATTTTAGGTATTATCCATTGATTTTTGACTAGAAAGATAAAGATTTAAAATATTTACATTCTTCAGTCTTAACTTTCTTTTTGCATTCCCACTTACACAATTGTCACAGTTTTTGTTTAAATCAATAACTATATTTCATTTCCTCCCTTGGGTTGTTAATATATTTGTTGGCCTTCCTGGAGATTGCAGCTGCCCTATTTTCCCTTTTGTTTAGTTTCCTATATGTCCATAATTAATTAATTTTCAAATAGTCTGATGGAATATAAAACACTTTATTTAACTATCCAGGACACAAGATAAATTATTTGCTCAGCATTATTTTTTTCTGTGAATACAAGCAGTGTACTGAAGCTGTTGTGAACCAGTTCTTGAGAATTGATCGTGTGAATCTCTTCCCAGATCAGTGGTCAGTCATGTCACGTTTTCAACCCTGGTAGGAGTATTTACAACAGAAAAAATAGCAAATGCTACAGGATGGGACTGTAGCTGGTTGACCAACATTCACCAGCTCACCATTATATATAACTCTCCTGGAACCCACCCTTTCTCTACTCAAGTATGGACTACCACACTTGCCATGGAAATGGCAGTTGCAGCATTTTCTCTCACTGTCATACCAAGAACTATGTCTGCCTCTCCTCTGCAATTGACCTGTTTCTTAAACTCCCTATTCTCCTTTTTCTTAGTTCATTCTCTTAGTTTGATCAAAAATACCTTCCTGTGCTTCCCAAGAAAGCATGCAAAACAGGTAAATATTTTGAAAGTAATCACTTCAAAGATTAATTTTTCCGTTTCTCAAATGACATTTTGGTTGGAATTAGAATACTATTTTAGGAATCATTTTTCCTCAGAAGAATGAGGGAATTAATGCACTGTCTCAGTTGTCTTAGTTATATGAAAGTTAATGGGATTTTGATGCTTGATACATTTGTGTAGGCTCTCTCTCTCTCTCCCTTGCTTTCTCTGTTTATACTCTGCACTCTACTCAGGGGTGTTGAAAATTTCATGAAGCGATGGCTTATTTTTTATTAGCCATTCAGGAAGCTGCATACAAGTTTGTAATTTGTTGTGTAAAGGCTTCTCAATTTTGGAAATTTTCTTTTATTACTCCTAACGTAATGTTCTCCTCTCCAATTTCGAGGGTTTTCTCTTCCTTCCCCCTCCACATCCCCTTCTCCTTCCTTCTACTTTTTCTACTTCTTTGCCTATTACTCAGATGATCATTCTCAAACATTCTTACATAGTTTTCCTAATTTTTAGATGTTTGTCTTTTTGTTTTACCTTGGGTGTCACCTGAAATTTACCTTCCAATCTTTCCATTTTTACATTAATTTTATTATGTTTTTTTTAAGTTCCAAGTGCATTTCTCTTATTTGTTGCATGTTTCTTATTGTACCATTTATATCTCATCTTTTTATCTCTCTGAAGATAGCAATTATTATTTAATTTTTATATTATGTTTTCATTTTTGTCCCCTACATTGTTCTCTTTCTGTAACATTATTTTTATAGGTTCCTTTAGTGTCTTTCATTTCAGAGGATCTTTCACATGGCTGGTGAATCCTGATTTGCATTTAAAGAGGATGCCTAAAAACAAAAAAACACACAGATGTATTTTTTTGTTACTTTGTTTTTGTTTTTTGTTTTCTTTTCCCATGTACCATGGATTCTCAAACAGGGTAGCATACCTTTAGAGAATGGATATATTAGGCAGCTCAGGCTGCCATAAAAAGCTCCAATAAACTGGATGGTTCAAATGACAGAAATGTATTTTCTCAGAGTTCTGGAAGGTGTAAGTTCAAGATCAAGATTTTACTGATTTGATTTCTGGTGTAAACTTTCTTCTACACTTGCAGATGGTTCCTTTTTGCGATGTCCTCACATGGCCTCTCCCTACTGCACACCTGTGGAGAGAAAGAGCGCTCTCTGGTGTCTTTTTTTTTAATGATACTAATTCTATTGGATAAAGACCCACCTTTATTTTATTCAACCTTAATTACTTCCTCATCTCTGAATATAGCCATCCAGGGGATTGGGGTTTTTACATATAAATTTGGGGGCGACATAAATATTTGGTCCATAAAAGAGGACCCAACATGGAGTGAGATTTTATTTGGAGATTTCTAAAGATCAGTTTAAAATGTTTTGTTTTGGGGCGCCTGGGTGGCGCAGTCGGTTAAGCGTCCGACTTCAGCCAGGTCACGATCTCGCGGTCCGTGAGTTCGAGCCCCGCGTCAGGCTCTGGGCTGATGGCTCGGAGCCTGGAGCCTGTTTCCGATTCTGTGTCTCCCTCTCTCTCTGCCCCTCCCCCGTTCATGCTCTGTCTCTCTCTGTCCCAAAAATAAAAATTAAAAAAAAAAGTTGAAAAAAAAAATTAAAAAAAAAAATAAATAAAATGTTTTGTTTTGTTTTGTTTTTTTTTCCTTTGACAATTCCTTCAGAGAAAAAAAATCATCTAATCATATTGGGATAAATATCTGCTTGGTTACCAGCTTTCTTTTTTTTTTTTTTTTTTCTTATTTACATTTATTTATTTTTGAGAGACAGAGAAACAGAGCAGAAGTGGGGAGGGGCAGAGAGAAGGAGACAGAATCCGAAGCAGGCTCCAGGCTCTGAGCTGTCAGCACAGAGACAGACGCGGGGCTTGAACTTACAAAACGTAAGATCATGACCTGAGCCGAAGTTGGAAGCTCAACCAACTGATCCACCCAGGCACCCCATTGGCTACCAGTTTTCTAAGAGCATGATAGGGACTTGGGACTTGGACTGGGAGCAGGAGTAAGCCTTATATTTCAGTGTCAAAAATCTTAATACAGATTTTTGTATTAATAATACAATAGAGTATTCATTTCAGAGAAAAATTAGTTTTGTAAGTAATAATGAAATGTTTCGTTTTTATTGTTTAGAAAATCAACACTCCAACTTCTGATTAGGTATTAAGTTGTAAGTCATAGATGGAATATTATATTGATAATTGTTTTATTGAGTACCTTTCTAATGAGGATATATAGAATATAGTATGATTAAATGAGTTTAAAATTGCTTAAAAGTCTCAGCCAATTACTGCTATTTTATCTGTATATATTTAAATTAAAAAAATTTAACTTTTCAAGTAATGGAAAATATTTGGGTATCAAAAATATATGGTAGAATACTTTTTATATTTTTTCATAAAAATACTGAATATGACTTTATTAAAGGAATCTAAGAGAAGATTTGTGAAAAAGGATCACTATGTCTCTTGAAATTTAGCATCAAGTGTTTTACTTAGTGGACATCAGGTGTAGCTGCAAGTTAATGCACAATAGCAAAGTTTGTGAAATGTTTACATTACATAAAATACATATAGAAAAAAACAGGTATTCATTATGCTACAAACCAACTAAATTCGCTGAACATATGATGAAAAGAAGGACAAAGTGCAATATTTTAATGAATTATCAACACAACATTTTTGGACAACCAATAACAGGTACAATGGATTTTGGATGGATTTTATTATTGAGTTTGGATTTATTTGGATGATCTCCTTCAAAAATATTAGGCTCTATAGGAAAGAACGATGCATAATATATTATTAAGCAATTTGCACAGAAATAGTTTGGAAAAGGAATCTGAATCTTGGGAATAACTATTCAAATAACTAAGACAAATTTCTTTGTCACAAATATATCTACTGTAGGTAGAATTCTTCTGTCTGAAATCACTCTGAAAATCTGAGATAGGGGGAGCCTGGGTGGCTCAGTCAGTTGAGTCTCCAACTCTTGATTTCAGCTGGGGACATGATCTCAGGGTTTGTGGGATTGACACCCACATCTGGCTCCACACTCATAGCACAGAGCTTGCTTGGGATTTTCTCTCTCTCTCTCTCTCTCTCTCTGTCTCTCTCTGCCTCTCCTCCACTCATTCATACTTATACTCTCTCTCTCAAAAATAAATAAACATTAAAAAAAGAAAATATGAAAAGATATATTTTGGGATATATACCTCATTCATAAGCATATATTATCAATGGATCACAAAAAACAAACATATTGGAATTTTCCAAATGAATATTTAAAGAGAAGATTAAAATAATTACAGATGTATATAGTTATACCGTATGATCATACACATGTTCCTGGTTTTTGCTTCTTTAGTTTCCTAAGTAGAACATCAATTTCCTGACAATTGAGATTCTGCTCTGAGCTTTTAGAAATCTGCCTTAATCACCGTTGTGAAGTATATTCTATATATTAGAAATTGGTTTCTGTTGTGATATATATTTTTTTTCATTTTGAGATTAACTTAAATGACCAATAAACTTAATTGAATTGCAAGCTGAGGTGCCTGGGTGGCTCAGTAGGTTCAATGTCCAACTCTTGATTTTAGCTCAGGTCATGATCTCACATTTTGTGAGTTTGAGCCCTGCATCAGGCTCTGCAGGAATGTTTGGAATTCTCTCCCTCCCTTTCTCTCCGCCTCTCTCCCACTCATTCTCTCTGTATCTGTCTCAAAATAATTAAATAAACGTTAAGAAAAATTGAACTGCAAGCAGTAATACCAAAGCAATAGCACATTAGACACTACAACTCCAATTAAGCATATGTTAGGGATCAGTTAAGTTAGGTTAACTTAAGTGCTAGATATTTTAGGCAATGGGACATACAAATAAATAGATTTAGAGCACATCAAAACATGACAGGCCAAATTAGGAAACACAGTTTCAAAGTCTTAGATGTAATTAAATAAAACTTTAAAATGTCATGAAATAGGAAAACATCTTTATACTAGGCAGGGATATTTTACTGGATTAATCTTTCTCTAATTTCTTCTTTGGAATACCCATTTTGAATGCTGTTTTAGACTCTATATTTTATTGAACTATTTTAAAATATACACAACAATAACAAAGAAAACCCTTGGTCTCTTATTTACTTTATTCTTCTGTAACATATCTTATTTTCAACTGAAATATATAAAGTTTGTCTCCCTTTCTTCAAAACTTAATTGATTTGATTAACTTACAAAAGAAAAGAAAACTTTTATTGGACACTTTTGCCCTCACCCATATGCCAAAATTGTTTAAACCTGTTGCCTTTCATTAACTTACTTACCGTGAATAATCTGACTTTTCTTTTAATCTCTACAGAAAGTCTACTGTCACTTTATACTTGAATTATTGCTGCAGTCTAATGAAGGAATTTTAGTAAAGCCCTCTTTATTAATCCCTAATATCACTGTATTAAGATTACATATACCTAAACCGCTTTTTATCTGATATACTTTCTTTTCATACAGAAACCATGATTATTCAAGTGCCTTTACAATTCTTACATCATTCACGAAGACTTTCTTGACTATTTAAAATTTTTTAATGTTTTTATTTTATTTTTGACAGAGAGAGACAGAGCGTGAGTGGGGAAGGGGCAGAGAGAGAGGTAGATGCAGAATTTGAAGCAGTCTCCAGGCTCTGAGCTCTTGGCACAGAGCCTGGCATGGGGCTTGAACTCACAGACGGTGAGATCATGCCCTGAGCCAAAGTCTGACGCTTAACTGACTGACCCACCCAGGCATCCCGTAGACTTTCCTGGCTATTTAATTCTTCGTTGATCTCTCCATTCTCAGAAATTGATAGCAATTTAAATATTTTGTCCTGTGTCCTTTGCTGTGTAACTACCCATATGACTTTTATCTTATTTTAAGTTTTAAATTTATTTTATTTTTAAATCTTTATTTTATGCTATTTATATTTATGCCTTATCTTTCACCATATTATAAACTAACCAAAGCAGGACTGTGTTATCTATTTCACTCATATAACTATCCAACAGCATACTAAATTATATATTCAGTATGTATTTGGTGAAATGAGTCATGGAAGGAAGGAGGAGGGAGCAATGAAAGAGAGAGAATAGAGAGAAAGGAAGGAAAGTGAGAAGATCTGCCTAAGACTTCTAAAAAATAATCAATCAATATTCTGCCACTTATTAAAACTCAAACATTAACTTTATGCAATGCAACAAATTTGATGCAATAACAACTCAGTCATAATTCTCAAAAAAGGGAAAAAAAAACCCAAAATATTTTGAAAGGCACTTGTGGTCCCTGAGTGTAATATATCACTGCCACTTTTTCTTGATAAATTATTTTATGTTTTTGTAGGACACAGCACATAAAAATGTTAAACAGGAAACAACTCGTCTCAAGGCCTTGCAACACTATTATATCCTTTTACATTTTGAGAATATCAGAATGCATTCCCAATACTGTATGGTACTCATAGGTCTTGTCAAATGAATTGATTGTTTTGGTCTGTTCAAACGATCCCACCATGGTTAATCAGAAACGATTTGAAAACAATATCCCCAGTCAGAAAGAAATTATTGTTTATGCCATTGTTTTTCAAATGATAAATTTCATTTTATCATTTTAGAAACAGCCTAGATGAAAATAACTTTATATTAATGACTCTTGTTGACATAGACTGATGTTATGTTGCTTTTTATATTGAATCCTTCCATTAATTTGAATTTCTCTATGTTCCTTTTAATTTTGATATTTAAAAAATGTGTTCTTCACTCTATCAGTTTCTCTTATATGTTATATCTTTTATCAAATAATTCTTCCAGCATAAGCACATCTTCACATTACTTTTGGCTGATTCACTACACAGAGATCTAATAAAATATATTGTATAAAGGGAGTATTCAATAAAATGAGCACATATCTAGTAGTAAGTATTTGTGATATTTTCTATCACACCATGTACCCAAAATAAGTAGATATATTTGTAACCAATTTATGTGCAATTTTAAAACTGACTGTTGATACATACCCAAGTAATTTAATGTTTTCTTATTGACCCATGCCATTCTTTTACTCATTCAGTCCATGCGCATTCTATTAAGTGCACTATTTTCGACTAATATGGGCTGTACAGTTTGTCTTCAAGAAATCCTCAGGGTAATGATGAACATAGACATACAACTTTTTCCTAAGATACTGGATCTAACTAATATAGGAGTATAGAGGAGGTAAGCACACATTTCTATGCCATGATCAGGAAAATCTATATAAGAGTGGTAAGTCTTAAATTATAATTAAGAAGAGTGAACCCATACAAAGAACATTTCAAAGAGAATAAAAAGAAGAAGTAAGATTAGGAAAACATTTGGTGATGTGGTTGACGGGCAGTGTGATATGACCGAGATATAGGGCATGGTATGAAAAAGGAAGAAGAAGATCGAATAGTATCGCCCAAATTCTTTTTTTTACTTTATTTAATGTTTTTTTTTTTTTTCAGTTTATGTATTTTTGAGAGAGACAGAGGCAGTGTGAATGAGGCAGGGTCAGAGAGAGAGGGAAGGAGAGAGAGAGAATCCCAAGCAGGCTCCATGCCTCCAGCAGAGTCTGATGCAGGGCTCAGACTCATGAAATTGTGGGATCATGACCTGAGCCAAAACCAAGAGTCGGAGGCCTACCTGACTGAGCCACCGAGGCACACCTCTTCTTTTTTTCTTAATGTTTATTCATTTTCTGAGAGACACAGAGACAGGGACAGAGTGCGGGCCGGGAAAAGGCAAAGAGAGAGAGACACACACACACAGAACCTGAAGGAGGCTGTAGGCTCTGAGCTGTCAGCACAGAGCCTGACAGTGGGCCTCAAACACAAGAACCGCAGTATTGTGACCTGAGCTAAAGTAGGACGCTTAACTGATTGAGCCACCTAGGTGCTCGATTATGGCTCAAATTCTTAAGCACCTGTGTATCAAGGTAAAACTTTTGTATTTTTCTTCTTTCAGAGTGGGAGATGTGAAATAATACTTGAGTTGTAGAAAAAAAACTATAATAGAAGTAGAGGTATCATACTACATAATATCAGAATTTAAGTTATGCACAAGAGTTAGGAGTTTCCCAACAATTTGAGTGGGAAATAATGAGGAAACGCCCTGGGCACAAGCCTTATTCCTCTTCTCTTTTTCTTTTTCTGTCTACTTTCACTTTCAAAGTGATCTTGTCTGATCTTAAATCACATCTATCCAGACATTTGTCCTGAACTTCAGACTTCTATATCCACCTGCCTACCTATCTAATACTCAACATGTCAAAATCTGAGCTCTGGTATGGTCTCTCCAAAGTCTGGTTAAAATCTTCTGCAGATGCAGTTTTCCATTGGAGTTGATACTGAATCCATCTTGTTGCTCAAAAAAAAAAAAATTTTTTTTTTAATTTTTGCATTTGAATAGATCTTTTTTTTATTATATGAAATTTATTGTCAAATTAGTTTCCATACAACACCCAGTGCTCATCCCAAAAGATGCCCTCTTCAATGCCCATCACCTCCCCTCCCCTCCCTCCCACCCCCATCAACCCTCAGTTTGTTCTCAGTTTTTAAGAGTCTCTTAGGCTTTGGCTCTCTCTCCCACTCTAACCTCTTTTTTTTTTTCTTTCTTTCTTTCTTTCTTTCTTTCTTTCTTTCTTTCTTTTTTAATAATAATAATTTAGATCTTCTTTTTTCTCACAATTACATATCCTTTGAACCTATGTTCAAGATACATCCAAAATCTGATGGCATTTTACATTCTACTGCTGACTCCCTCTGAGCAACAGAAACTCATTTTGATTATTTGAAGATTCTCCCTTATTGGTTTACCTGCCTCCATCTCTGACTTTCCATATTGTATTCTCACAGCACAGTAAAATTCAAGGTTTGGCAATGGCCTTCTAGGTCCTACATAATTAATCCCAAACCCTGACCACTTCTGTGCATTCCATTCTAAGAACATTGACCTCTATTTTTTTCTTCAGCGTATCAGAAACTCTTCAGTCTTGTGGCTGGGAATGCTCTTCCTAATGCTTGGAATGCACTTCCATCAGGTATCTCCATATTAACTTCCTCATATCTTCCAAGTCTTTTCTCAAGTGTCAGTCACCCCACTGTGGCCTATCCTGACTGCTAAACTTATAACTGTAACTCCTTGTCATTCATTCCTGATTCACAGGCAAGCCATCTCTTCTATGTAATATATTTTACCCATTATTATTCTATGTATTGTTTATTGTCTTTTCTCCTGCTAAAATATAAATTCTAGAGGTGTGAGGATTTTTGTCTACATGGGTCAGTGATAGGCCTAAAACACATAAGAAGTATCCAGTACGTAGCTGGTGCTCACTATCTGCGTTTTGAGTGAATGAATGACCTGTATTAGTGCGATGGCAACTGTGACAGAGAAGGAGATAGATATGGTAACTGTTTACTATGGCAACTTAATGTAATGGGAAGACTTGGAGTTTGGAATGTATGATATTAAATTTGTATGACCATTTTCTGTGTTATTGACTATGGTGAGGGAAGGAAACAATGAACCAGCTCAAAATAATCATTAAAAGGATGGGAGAGGGCATCTGGGTGGCTCAGTCGGTTAAGCATCTGACTTCAGTTCAGGTCATGATCTCATGGTTCATGGGTTCGAGTCCCGCGTCGGGCTCTGTGCTGACAGCTTAGAGCCTGGAGCCTGCTTCCGATTCTGTGTCTCCCTCTCTCTCTGCCCCTCCCCCGTTCATGCTCTGTCTCTCTCTGTCTCAAAAATAAACAAATGTTGAAAAAAAAAATTAAAAAAAAAATTCATTCTTGTTACTTAAGATTTAGGCCCAGTCCCACATTTTTTTCATGTTGAGATTATTGCAAAGTTATGCAAAAGTTATTTGCAATTTAATTGGTGCATATGGAATGCAGTAAAATAATATATGTAACATAGGGACAATTTTAAATTTATACATGAAGATCGTTCTCTGCTTAGTTTGGGGATTACCAACTGACCCTTAGATTCATGAAAAAGTTTTCAATGCACAATACTTGTCTGAAAAAAATTGTTCCTGCTTTTGTTATAATATGATTTTCACAAATTGCAGACAATGCAATTGATAAAACTCAGAGTTTTGAAAGTCTAGTCTGCCCTAAATAAATACAGTCTCCTTTTTTAAAATAAGATTATCTCAGCTGTTTGTTTCATATGCTTTTTTTCCCCCTTGTATAATTCAATAGTGTGAGTTGCCCATAAATGTGGAGTAACTTAATAATGCCCTAGCAGACAGCCTGAAGAACATATAAAAATAATTTAGGTAGTAAACAATTATATAATAGTCTAAGTATATATTAAATTAATATACTTAAAAATAAATTTGGTTAAACATTTAGAAGGTAGATTTTATAAAAACAAAAAAACAAACCAGCAAAAATTTAATCAAATCACATAGACCTTATACTTTTTAAAATTAGCACTGACTAAGATATTTGTCATTCATTAATTTCTGAACTTTCATTTTAAACTGTAGTATCTACAGTTCCCAGCTTATAAATAATAAATATGATTGTGTTCAGGTTTTACTGTTATTATTTTTATTCTCAGAGAGTAATAGTAAATACATAATACTAGTCAATGAATTGTGTCCATAACAGAGATACAGATACAATAATATATAACACTGATTCCAGATCTGAACAAGGCAGAACACTCATAGAAGTTTTAACTTTTAGAAAGATAGTTTTTCTTCATCTGCCTTCTCTCCAAATTAATAACCATCTTCCAACTTTTCACTCCATTTACCAGAAAAGGAACATCCATAAAAAAATGGGACATTTAATTGGGACAATACAACCATGTAATTGACATAACACATAATCAAATTAAAAATTTTAATGTTTTAAAATCTATAAAATTTTATCATAAACCTATAGGTTCCTATTTATATAATTTGGAGTATAGACAAGTTATCTCTAAGAATAAGATCCAAACTGAGAAGATAAATAATATCTAAATTTTAGGTTACTTGATAAAAAATAAAATGAGGGGCACCTAGGATGCTTACTTGGTTAGGCAACTGCCTTTGGCTCAGGTTGTGATCTCACTGATGGTGGGTTCGAGTCCCGAGCTGGGCTCTGGTCTGACAGCAAAGAGCCTGGAGCCTGCTTTGGATTCTGTGTCTCCCTCTCTCTCTGCCCCTCCCCTGTTCACATTCTGTCTCTGTCTCTCTCAAAAATAAATAAAAATTAAAAACACTTATAAAAAAGAAAAGAAAATAATTTTCTTACACATAAAAATGCCTTCCAAATCAGTAAAATAATGAAAAACTCAAAGGATAATGGCGCAAAGGAAAAGAAAATATTTTACAAGAAGATATACAATTGCTGTAATATAATAAATATTGAACCTGAAAGCAAGCAAATAAATTAAAGATAAGATTCCATTTGGGTTTATCAGACTGGCATATATTTTTATTTTTTTCAGTAGATTCACATGGTACTTTTAAGACACATGAAAAGCATTGTCCCTTTGGCAGGCCAATTTAAGAAAATATTCAAAACATTTAAAAATGTGTAAAGGCATAGCTTTTAACAAAATATTCCACTTATCTATTTTACGAAACAGAAAATCTTAAAAGGCTGTGCCTTAATAATTCTTCTGAAAGCCTATTAAAAATTAAATATTTTCCTCAAGAAAGTGGAAAAAGTTTGGCAAATTTTACATGGAGAAATTAGAAGAAGGAAAATAAAATAGAAAATTGCATAGTTAATAAAATACTGTACAGCAAAGAGAACTAGAAAGATGTTGTTTTTTTTTTCCCCAAAACAAGTAAAATTGATAAATCATGATTATACTGAACTAGAAGAAAAAAAGAAAGTGATTTCGATCTCACAGATGAAAATATGAACAGTTAAAAATTCTACAGACCATAAAAAGTTAAGATGAGGGCTTTATGAACAACTTTCACACAAAATTTTAATATTTGACATATTTTTTGCGGTTGGTGTACTTCTAGCTTTGGCTATATTATTTTTTATTTGTTTACTTTTTTAATGTTTATTTATTTATTTTGAGAGAAGGAGAGAAAGCAAGTAGGGGAGGGGCAAGGAGAGAATCCAAAACAGGCTCGGTGCTGGGGCTCAAACTCACGAACCAGGAGATCATGACCTGAGCCGAAACCAAGATTTGGATGCTCAACTGACTGAGCCACCCAGGCACCCCTAGCTTTGGCTATTTTAAACTATGCTTTGATAATAGGGGCCCTGACCACACCACCATGTTTCCTAGATACCCATGTTGTCTATAGACTGCCATCATCTTAACCTTCAACTTGTCATTTTCATCATTCCAGTGTAGAATATTTCAATTTCTGACCATTACCTCCAACGGTTTAAGCTTGTTTGCCCTAGTATTCTAACACAAATATTACTTCAGTCTCACTAGCACCTCCTCAAAGAACATTCCATCCATTAATCCTGCCGTTTTCCATTGTCTATCACTTCCTACACATTCTTCCTTATCTCCTTTCCAATCTCATGTTCCAAGCAAACTCTTAATTCTGTGTTATGTTCTTACCTGTTGCCTTTCTATCTCTTTTATTTTCTTGAACATAACATAGGTCTTGTTAAAGACCATTTTTCAACCTACTCTTTACCCTTGTATCTGGTAAGAGGATGTGGCTAGATAAAACCCAAATAACACTAAAAATGTAACTTTGAACTAAATATTACTTGAATAAAATCTCTTTACTCTTTTAACTTTAACTCTTTAGTTAAAGCTCCTCAGCAGTCATAATTTACTCCCCTAGCTGACGATCCTGCTCCATCTTCAATGAGAAAGCCAAAAAAGTGTAAGAGAGAAAACTCAATGCAGTCTTCCTCTTGTGTTTCTCTTTTATGTTTACACCGAACCCTTATTTTTTACCACATGTCTGGGTTTTTTCCCCATAAACCAAGAAATTCTGCAATAACAACTGGGTATCCTATAATTTAACTTCATTCTAACACTGCCTATGTAAAGATAGTGTCAGAGTCCATAGATTAAAACATCAGTTTGTCCACTTCAGATGCCAGTTGTAAGTAGTAGGTCCTCAGGTTACCCACAGCTTCTGTCCAACATGGCTACAAGTCAGAGATTCTTATGACCTCCTCCCTATTGTATCTGATAATTATTAGAGCAGCTCACAGAATGCAGGGAAACACTTACTTACATTTCCCAGTTTATTAAATAATATGGTAAAAGATACAGATGAACAGCCAAATGAAAAGATACACAGGGTAAGTTCTCAGAGATTCCCAAGAGCAGAATTTGAAGTGCATCACCCTTTCAGTATGTAGTCATATTCTATCTCTGGGACCTCTCCTAACCCCGTATTGTTGGGATTTTTATGGAAACTTTTTTATGTGGACGTGGTCAATTACTAATTCCATTTCCAGCTCCTCTCCCCTCTTTGAGAAGTGGAGACAGTAGAGTGGGAATGAAAATTATGAAGTTTTATTTATGGCTCTTTCTGGTGATCAGCCCCTACCTAGGAGGCATCCAGAGTTTACTCATCAGAACAGAAGATGCTCCTAGTGCTCTTATCACTTAGAAATTTACAACAGTTTTAGGAGTTCCATACCAGGAACCAGGAACAGAGATCAATATATATTTTCTATTTGATAAAGAGGTATGCAAACTTTTCTCCCACATTGACCACCTGTACTGGTATAATATGTCTTTAATATTTGTATTATGGTTGAATCATCTCTACTCTTAACTAAGGCCAAGTCCTTTATGTATATACTAGATCTTAACCTTTTTCACCTACACAGTGACATGATCCCATATGGCATTGCCTGTTTTCCTCCATCATCCATGTAGGTTCTCTAGATCTTTCCCAATAGCAATTGCTTTTCACATCTGAAAACAAAGCAAAAAACAAAACAAAACAAAACAAAACGCTTCTTCCTTCTTTTTTCAACTCCCTAAATATCTCTAACTACCAC
The DNA here is from genome assembly GCF_028018385.1 of Neofelis nebulosa. Classification (NCBI taxonomy): domain Eukaryota; kingdom Metazoa; phylum Chordata; class Mammalia; order Carnivora; family Felidae; genus Neofelis; species Neofelis nebulosa. Next base: position 93,609,629 of record NC_080784.1, on the reverse strand, counting down.
ATTTTCTCCTTATATAAATTTCCTAAAGTAGTCATCGTATTAACACTGTCTCTGATGTTACTCCTATCAACTACCTTTGAAGCCATTATAGTCAGTCTCTTACCCGACCATGAAACCATTTCTATTTTGACATTAATGATCTTGGCAAAGCTACATCTAGAGAATTGGGATATTTCTATGCTAAGGGATATACGAAACAATGTTTAGTGACTCCTTCACCATGAAAGAATTTTCTCCCCCTGACTTCTAATATACCACACTCTCCTGGTTTTCCTTCTGTCACTGAAGCCATTCTTTCTTAGTCTTTGCTGTTTTTTCTTCATCTCTTTGACTTCTAATAAGAGTGTCAAGAACTCAGCTCTTGGATGTTTTTTTATTTTCTCTCTACGCACACTCATAGGTAAAGTTACCTAGCATCATGGTTTTAAATATACTTCCATACACCAATGACTTTCAAATTTTGACTCTTCCTCTAATCTAGATTTGCATACCCAGTTTCCTACTAGACATCTCCACTTCTATGGCTGATAATCATATCAAACTTTATTTTTCCACTTGATTACCTGATTCACCACAATATCAGCAAATTTCCTATTTCTATCTCAATGAATTCCAACTTCATTTTTCTAGCTGTAGATGTAAAATAATTCAGAGTTATCAGTGATACATCTTTTTCAGTCACTATCCACTTCTGCTCCTTTGGCAAATCACATTGATACTAACCTTTTAAAAAGTCCAGAATTTACCATTTTTCCTCACTTCTTATGTTGTTGCTCCCATCCTAACCATTAATATCTTCACCTGGTTTCTCTGCTTCTATTCTCTACCTCTTTAGTCTATCATTAACACAGCAGCCAGAGTGAACTTGTTAAAAACCAAAAGCAGGCCACATAGGTCCTCTGCTCCATGCCCTCCAGAGGATTCCTGACACATTTAAAACAAACAACAATAAAACAAAGCTATTCATTCATTCATCCATTCATCCATTCATTTATTCATTATTTAGTTTCAAGTTTTTACTTACATTTTAGTTGGTTAACATATGGTGTAATATTGGTTTCATGAGTAGAAACCATTGCTTACACATAACACCCACTGCTCAACAAAACAAGTGCCCTCCATCACTCATTTAGCCCATCCCCTGACCACCTCTCCTCCAGCAATCCTCAGTTTGTTCTCTATAGTTTGCTTCCCTCTCTTTTTCCTGCCTTCCCCTATGTTCATCTGCAAAACAAAGTTTTTAAGAGGTTTTGCAAAGCCCTACTCAAATACCGCTTGCTTCTTTGCCCAACATTACCCTAGGGCCGCATCTTTTACCACTCTGACCCTCATTTCTGCCACCATGTTCTTTCTTGAACATGTAAGGAAAGCTATGCCTGGGAATGCTATCTGTCTAGAGTCATTGGCCTCTTATTATCCACATGATTTGTACCTCACCTCTTCAGGTCTTATTCAAATGTTCCCTTCTTACAGAGGCTTTCCCTGGCCATTCATGACTCATCTACAGTTGCAAAACAGCTGGTTCCACCTACATTTCCTATCCTAATATTCTGCTTTATTTATTTTTTAGTAGAAGATATCTTCATGTATTAATGATGAGTAAGATACTTGCTTGTTTTGTGTATTGTCTTCTCTCCCATCTGAATGTAAGCTCCATGAGGCTGGGGTTATTTGCTGTATCCCTGTGCCAAGCACACAGTTAAGGGTACAACAAGTACTTGTTGGGTAAATTGCTGAACAAATCCAAGAATCTCTATAAAAGTAGTAGAATATGGTTATCTCAGATAAATATTCCCTATAGTGGATTGCAGAGGTATTGCCTGAATTCTTGAACCAAATTCAGAGCTTTTTTGGAGGAAAAAGAGAAGGATGAACTGTACATTTAAGTAGACGATGTCTACCATCCAAATATTGGTTAAAATGCCTAAAGAGTGACTTTGAATTACCTACTTTTAAATTTAATCATATGTAAATCATGATGTTAGAGTAATTAGAAGTATATTAATGGACTTGGAAGATAATTTATTATTCCTATAAATAAAAGTCTAAGCTTTGTGCATTTTATTGAAATCATGATTTAGCATTTTGAGGGTATATTAAATAGTATTTAAATTAACTTTATATTGTAAGATTTAAAAAAATTATATAAATGGAGGCATGATTTCATATGATGAGATAGGGGTGTAGCTGAAAAAAGAGGTCTGCTGCTTTTGTAGGAACAAATAAATTTATTATATATATTATTATATATGTGTATATATATATATATATATATATATATACATATTATGGTAATAGAGCCTACTAAGCTCAAAAAAAGATTAAAAGATAACATTACACATAGTATATGTCTTCAGCCATTCACAAATTTCTGTTAAAAAAAAGATATAGAGGGGTGCCTGGGTGGCTCATTTGGTTGGGCAGCCGACTTTGCCTCAGGTCATGATCTCACAGTTCATGGGCTCAAGCCGCACATTGGGGTCTGTGCTGACAGCTTGGAGCCTGAAGCCTGCTTCGGAATCTGTGACTCCCCTCTCTCTCTGTCCCCTTCCCAGCTCATGCTCTGTCTCTCAAAAAATAAATAAACGTTAAAAAAATTAATAAAAAAAAGATATAGAAACATGACTATTGAAATAAGAATGAGGACCATTATAGAAGTACAACTAGTAGAGGGGGAAAAGAATGGCAAAAAAATTTAGAGCAATTTGAGGAGCAATCTGATAACTGCTCTGTCCTCAAGAGGTGGAGAAAAATTTATAAGATAAGCATCAAGATATGCTGAGTGATACATTCTATAATTAAATCATGACCATCTGATATACTAAATATTTTACTGTTTTGTATTTAAAGATGCTATTTCTGTATTAGTTTGATAGTGTTATTGTAACAAAGTACCACAAACAACTTGTGTTGGCTTAAACAATAGAAATCAATTGTCCTCTAGTTCTGGAGACTAGAAGTTCAAAATCAAGGTGTTAGCATGATTGGTTCTTTCTGACGGTCTGTAAAGGGAAGGATCTGTTCCAAGTGTCTCACTTTGGCTTGTTGATGTCCATCTTCATGTTCACATAGTGTTCTCCTTGAATGCCTACCTGTCTCTAAATTTCATCTTTTTATAAAGACACTAGTCATATTGGATTATTATCCACCCTAACGACCTCATCTTAATTTTAATACCTCTGTAAAGACCCTATCTCCAAATGAGGTTACGCTCTGAGCTACTAGTATTGAGATTTCAACAAATGAATTTTGTGGGATACAGTTCAACCCGTAACAGTCTCTATTACTGAGCTGTATTAGGAGATCCATCAGGAGCTGTATGGCAGGTTTGTTTATTTTTTTAATCTCGTTGTAGATATTAAAAAATACTTATCAAATGTTATCAGAGTTTGTGGTAAACTTATTTAAGAAACAGAGAGCCTATTTGTCATACAACTATTTAATCTTTATAATAACAAATTAATTGGAATTCTTTGGACATCTAGAATTAGTAATCATTTATGGTATATGCAAAACAACTCATTCTTTTTCATTTTTTCATTATAAGCAAATAAAAAAAATCTTTTTCTAACCAATCTCCAGTGAACTGGAATTATATTACTTGTCATGTCTTTTGATATACTAACTAATTTGGAGTTCTATAAAAATAGATTTAGTGTCCATTTGTGTCTAAGTATACTGTACTTATTGACATGTTAACTGTGTGTAATATTTCCTCTTATTTTTCCATAGTTTTATGTGACTTTTTAACTACGCTTCTATCTTAGTTCTTAAATAGCAATACATTTTTTTTTGGTAAAACTAGAATTCTGACTCAAACTCTGCCCAGTTTGCTGAGGTCTGCCTTAGAAAGCTTTTACCAGATTAAGGCTCCATACAAGATAAACTTTCTTCTCCTTCTTTCAAAATGCTATATTTAAAAATTTTTGAAGACAAATAATCTTCAGGATAACCTGAGAGACGTTTTCCTAAACAAAAAAAATTTTTTAGCAGGTAGTTAAATGAAGCAATTAACATTGAGTAACTCAATGAAATCTTGCCATTTGCCATAACATGGATGGAACTAAAGAGTATTATGCTAAGTGAAATGAGTCAGTCAGATAAACACACACATTATTCTTAAAATCATGTGTTATTCTATTCAAAATCCAATTCAGATCTCTCTAGAAAACTTCAAAAAGGACAGAGACAATTTAAAACTTATCTGACACATACATAATGTGAATGATTTGCAGTTTTCTGTCCATGAAGTATAAAATGAAATAAGCTTCATCTCTTCAAAGATTTCTTTCCCTCCTGAAAAATTAAAAAAAATAATTCCATAGAATTTGTTAGGGCAATTTAAAATCTATGAGATTTATTAATTGGAAAGAGTCTATTTGTAACCAACATGGATAATGACTATATTAAACAGACCTATGCAAAAATAATGACTTACCGGAGAAAGATTTTCTAATGCAGAAATGTACTTCCTTCTTCTAAGACCAAATTCACATTTCAGTCTGAGTAATCTGAGATTTCTCATTGAAAATGAAAGAATACTAGGATTAGATGTTAAGGCTTAGTCAAGAGAGCTCCCACTAATTATTTGTATGCAGTTAGGAACTCATTACAGAAATTTAACAAAAAGTTAGTAGGTTTGTGTAACAACAGCTTTTGAATACTATTTTAAAAATACTCTTTTTGAGAAATATATATAAAAAGCAATTCACATTTGTATATTGGGGGGAAAATCATGCCAACAATGTATCATTTAGATTGCAAACGTGCACAGCATTGTTTTATTCATCAATCATAAACAATTTGTTGTTGAATACCAGCAATAATCAAATTACTTTATTGATTATGTAGAAAGTAAAGAGATCTGAAAGTTAATGCTACTACATTCTACAAACATTATTTTGAGGCATATTTTTTATGAGATTAAAAAGAAACAAAAGTAGCTTAATTTTATACTTGTAAGGAAATCATCTGGATTTTGATTAATAACATAGTGACACTTTGAATTAGTCAACTTAATTTTTATGGGGTCTCAACCTCTTTATATTAGCCAGCATACTGACATGGTGTGGTACCTTCAATTAGCTTTGTTCAATTATATGAACTTGTGATTAGAAGAGGCTGTCAGCCAATGTTGTAATTAGATCTTCTAAAAATAAAAGATAAGAATCCAGTTACATCAGATATTGTCAATACATGCCTATGATAATAATTTCTATGTTCAAGTAACAGGGACAGAGCTATTTTAAACTTACTTAAAAAGTGTATTTGAAAATAGAATTAACAGATCAAACATGTGTCTCAGTTCTAAACATTCAAATCTGCACGGCTGCAAAGATGATTTTATACAAATCTTGATGGAAAACTTTGTACCTCTTAATATACACCAAAACTGTTCCTCACATTTAAAATACATCAGTTATGTAAATGATTTTTAATATAACATGCCTTTCTTCATGCTGTTTTGTTTATATTAATACAATTTTTCAATCTTTTTTTCTATGACAAATGTATTATCTTTAGAAGCTTATTCTTTGTTAATGCTATATTTATGAAGAATTATAATTGACTCTGTACCTGCTGTTTCAATAGGAAAGATTTAATTTGCCCCAAATTATTTTAATGCTAATACAATTTATTCATGTTTAATTGTTATGTCCAAATTTGTAAATATATACGTACACATATAAAAATGTATATTTAGATAAACAAATGTGATAAAGTTGTATGCTTTTATAAGATCTTATATTTAACATAGTCCTACATACTCAGTTGATTTATATGGAAATCCAATTCTAAGATTTCAAAAATACACTTAAATATCATAGAGGTTAAGTTGTCCAAATTTAGTTTATCTTTCCTATATTTTGTGTAAGTGGGGAGAAATATAAATATAAATATAAATATAAATATAAATATAAATATAAATATAATTATATTAATAAATCAACAAGGTTTAATTTATTGTATTTATTGTCCAGTACAAATGGTAAATATTTTTCATGAACATAGATAGTAATCAGTTGCATTTTACTTGCAAGGCAAATTTTTAAAAATCTAATGCATCTCTTCTGGAAAGTAAACTGATATGGACACATAGAATTTTGAAAATATGATACTTGGTAACAATTTAATTATTATTTAATAATAATTCATATTTATTATACTTAGTTTTTTGTGAACCAATATGCAAGGTTTTTACATATCTTATTACATTTAGTTCCTGGAACTTTTCATGCATCCTATACAGATGAAGAAAATGAGTGGTTTAGTAATATTCACAAATTTCATGGCTAATATGGATAAAACTGCATTTTAAAACCTAGAAAAACTAGGATTTGAAATATAAAAAAATCAAGTTTTTGTTAATTTCATTACACTTTACTACCTCAGTTTATTTCACCGTTTCTATAAGAAAGTTGAAAATAAGTACCTTGTAAAAAATCATGCAACTTATTTTTTTTTATTTATTTTTTTTTTTTAATTTTTTTTTTTCAACGTTTTTTATTTATTTTTGGGACAGAGAGAGACAGAGCATGAACGGGGGAGGTGCAGAGAGAGGGAGACACAGAATCGGAAACAGGCTCCAGGCTCCGAGCCATCAGCCCAGAGCCTGACGCGGGGCTCAAACTCACGGACCGCGAGATCGTGACCTGGCTGAAGTCGGACGCTTAACCGACTGCGCCACCCAGGCGCCCCATCATGCAACTTATTAATTGTAACAGGAGTAGTCTCCAAAATTTTGCAATCATAACAGTACAGGAATTGCCCCCGAAATGTACACTTTCTGTATAAAGAACCAATATGTTTTATGATTGCATAACAACTGAATAGCACCACTTAATAACTGTTTGGAAATTGTGATTCAAACAAGAACACTTTTTCTATTATACTTTTCTGACTTTCAAATTTCATTATTTCATAAAGTCCTCAATTTTGTATCAACTCTAAAAGGATTTGTGAAAGAAATGTTACAAAATCAATATTCTGAACTCACGTGATACCCAGTATATTTTATGTGTCTGGTATATTATATCACATAACCTGGGTTTTTATTACAAGCAATTTTAACAATAATACTATCAATTGTTGAACACATGTGGTCTCTACCTAAGTAATTTTCACTCAGTTCTTGGAAAAGTCTTTTTCATGTGCAGGCTCTTATCAAATTTTATAGCATTAATGAAGAAAAGAGAATTGAAATAGCTTAAAACCATAGTAGGTGTGAGTTTAGATGTCAGTATGAATCTGGGGCTGTCCTATTTCACATTCTTGAAAGTTCACATGGATATCACAGCACTAAGCTCTACTTTCTTAGGTCATCCAGACACCAAGAATTAATCCAAATATTGTCTTAAAATTATGATAAATAATATATTTTAATTAAAGTAATATATGCTTTTATATAAAGCAGTATTAAGCCAGAAAGACTTTGGATCAAAATCTAAATCCATCACTCAAGTAATTGCATTATTTTATACTCTTATTTACTCTCTCTGGATTCATTCTCCTATTTCTTATATTTAATATAACATTAGGTTTCTTGCTATGTGGCTAAAAGCACACATTTAACAAACTGCACTAATTGCATAAACACTATGGGGCGCCTGGGTGGCGCAGTCGGTTAAGCGTCCGACTTCAGCCAGGTCACGATCTCGCGGTCCGTGAGTTCGAGCCCCGCGTCAGGCTCTGGGCTGATGGCTCGGAGCCTGGAGCCCGTTTCCGATTCTGTGTCTCCCTCTCTCTCTGCCCCTCCCCCGTTCATGCTCTGTCTCTCTCTGTCCCAAAAATAAATAAAAAAAAAAAAAAAGAAAAAAAAGACTAGCTACTAAGAGATGCTTGAAAATGGTAGTTATTACCATAATTATCACTACTTACTATTATATTAGATGTGACCTTTTATATCAGATACCACAACCATATCCAGAAGTACATCGAATAAGAGGGAATAATTTGCCCCTATCTTCCTATCAGTATTATCTGGAGACGTTTCTTTTCAGATTTAGAACCTCAGATTTCCTGAGAAACATGTAGCCCTCACCGCAGCATTTTATCTCCTAGGAAATATTATATCAACAAAACTTCCCTGACTGTTTTTCCTTTAGGCTTTTTGCTGTGGGTTAATTGGATAAATCAGTCCCTGCTAATGTATTAAGAAGGTAGATCATTATCTCTTATCTCTTATCTCTACTGAGAGAATAATACCTAATTACATGTGAAGTCTTTCCAAAAAGTTGAGTTTCAGGTTTTGGGACACATCAAGAGGAAAGAAGTTTTTGTTTTGTTTTGTTTTGTTTTGTTTTGTTTTGTTTTTATTTACTGGCTTTTAATCATCAAAATAGGCCACAGAAAAATACCACATATAAATACATAATCCTGGACTGGCCAGCAGAAGACTCTCCTCACACTGGCTCCGCTATGTGGTTGACCTTGAGTATAACACTAACCCCATTCCTCCCAGTTTTATTTTGTTAAAGGTGAGATCTGAACAAAATTATTCCTAAAATATTATATGTATTTATTTTTATTCATTTTTAAACAAATATTTAATTGTAGCTAGCATGGCATATACTTTTGTTTGCTTTTGTTTTGTCATGAGGATTTGGCAATGGGCAAGATAGACAAGAATCCTGCTCTTCTTAAAATTCTATTCTATTGAGGAAAAACAGAACATTAAATACATATATATATTTATATATACTTATATTTATTTATATGTATATATTTATATCTGTATATATATATATATTTAAATGTATAGTTTTGAGGAAAAACATTGATGAACATAATGCTGTGCAGATTATTCAAATATTATTTTTTGATTCACAAAATCCAAAATACTAATTAGCCATTAAATATTGGAAGGTCAGAGAAGACCTTCTAAGAAAGCAACGTTCAACCTGAGATCTGACTGACAAAGAGGAACCAACCACGCATGCCAAGATAAGAGGAAGGAGAGTTCTAGGAAGTAGGAATAACTAGAAGTAAGATCTTAAGTCAGATATAAGTTTGTGTGTTTATGACTAGAAAGGCTTGAGGGTTCGAGCAAAGGGTGAGAAGTGAGTGGAAGCTGGAGTGGTAAAGCAGTGCCAGAGCATGCTGAGCATTGAAAGTCATGGCAAAGTGATTGATCTCTACTTTGTGGCTGATGGGACTGAAGTGTGTTGCCTAGGAGGATGACCTGATCAGATACATGATGCTAAAATGGAGTACGTATTAATATGGATTGTTAGAGTAGAACAAAAGGGACAAGAACTAGAACTGGAGGTTATCGCACCAATGTAGAATGATGGTATTTGGACTAAACATTTGAAGGAGGGACTTAGAGAATTCAGCAATCTGGAATCTTTGAAATATAAATATGAGGAAGGATAGCATGCTTATTTTTCAGTGTTTGTGGGAGGGTAGGAGCTTAAGTTTGATAAGCACTTAGTAGCAAACACAGATGGCCAAAACATATTGACCAACTTCCCATCAACTTCGTCCAATACCTTTCCACTAACTCATCCCAGTGCTTAAAACCTGTCTCATCATTTGTTTCAATAGGGTTTAGTTCAATCTCTCTCTGTTCCAATAGTCTTGAATAAAGTCTCCCATGCCCATAAAATTGGCCCAAGGCAATTTTTCTCTTATAATAATTAAGATGAAAACTTAGATTTTTGACTTAAATGAGTGTTGGTGTTTTATTTTGATGATGCAGGCTGGTAGGGACAGCATGAGATTTTAGAGAAAACAAAGTTCAGATTTAGAGGTACTAAGTTTGGGAAGCCAATAGCTTTCCAAAGATAGTAATATGTGCATCTGGGAAGTTCCTGGTGAATACCTGTATTGAAGATCTATACATGTGAAAGTTCTCAATATATAGATGTTACATAAATCCATGAGATTGATTGAGGTTGCACAGAGACAGGTGACATGAGGTATGCCGACAGGAAAGAGAAGGGAGCCCCTCATAGACCTCTGTGACTCTTTTTGGATGGAGACCAAAAGTGGAAAAAAAAAATAAAGTTTGAGAATAAAAAGGTAAAAAAGAGGTGAAGCAAAAGAAAAATATCTCATTTTTATAAGATAGTGCAAAAAATACTAAAATGCTTTCTGATATTTTATTCAATAACACATAGACACGCACATCAAACACTAAATTTTTAAGTGATTTTTATAAAAATCTTAAGAAAATAAAAATTAAACACAGAGGTAAACACAGAGGCTCTACATTACCTATAAATATTATTTTCATGGACAAAACAACAACAACAAAAAGCAAAGTGGGATATTCCAAATATTGTAAGCAAAAATAGTTAAATGAGTAAAATAGATCTATATATTTTTAAAAATAATAATCTTACATGTTTTTCAAGATTGTATAACTGACTTTACTGATAAGCATCTTTCTGGTAATAGACCAGCACTGGTTGGGGAGAAAGATTGATTTCAAATGCGTGATTTTGGGAGATAGAATCAATGAACAGGAATATAACAAATTTACTCCAGATATTCCCCCACACTGAGACAACCCCGAGACCTTAGGGATCTAAGTTCTCCAGACATAAAAGAAATCACTGTATATCCTCTAATTCTGCATAGGACTATGGAAAATATATTTACTGTAAGTTCATATACAATTTAGGAAGCATTAAAGAGTAATTTCCTTTTATTTCTCTTATTTATCAAAATCAATGCCTGATCTGTTCTTCAGCAGTGAGGTATCTTAAATAACCATGTATTAAGCTTCAACTTTGAAAATATGCTTAATTATATTAATTAAACAAAACCCAAAATGTACTGTGTGTATAAATATTTTATATTTATTTTATAGATATTTTGCGTATCCACTGTGTCAAATTAATTTCATCACATTCATTATTTGTATATTTCACAATGACTTTTGAGTATATGGTAATATTTCTTAGAACTTGGGCCCATTAGACAGCAAAGACCATATTCGTCATGCTCATAAGTAAGTAATATGTTGGCAATTTCATACATGAGTAATTAATTTCGTGATGCAATAATATTTCTATCTGTAAGACTCTCTTCCTTTCTATAGAAATAGGAAAAAGAATAAAATAAGAGACAATTTTTTAAACTGTATCTATTTTACACATATATATTCATAACTTCTTTCTTGATTGAGCAATTCATCTATACTATTTAAGATATAACAGGTGAAGGGTCTTTCTCCCATACCTTCCTCCCGTCCTTCCCTCACCCAAGTCTCCTACCCATAGATGACAATTATTCATGATTCTTCCTTTGGTATTTCAGGACTCTACAAGGCTATAGATACTATCAATATATTACATATTTATTGCCTTATATGTGCATATATACACATATACAAACAATAGATGAAAAAATAATATATCCATATATATTTCTTCCCTTCATTTTATACAGTTATTAGGAAGCTAACATCCTTTACACACAAATCTGTGTCTTACTTCTTGAATCTAATAGTATACAGTGGAAATAATTTTATATTAGTTTTGATATCCATTGTTTTATTAGATGTGAAACAATATTCCATGGAACAGATAGGTCTTATTTAATAACCAGGCCACTGGTAATCATTTACCTCATTTCAATTAATTTTCTCTTATAAATAACACAAAATGAATTAAATTGAATATAAACAATTTCTTAAAAGTGCAATATATCTTCAGAATAAATTTATAGAAATGGAAATGGTAGTATGAAGGGTAGTTTGATTTTTCATTTTGCCTATATTACTTAAAATAATGACAGAGAGTTTTATTTGAAATTTGAATTTAAAGGGCACCTAGGTGGCTCAGTTGGTTAAGCATCTGATTTCAGCTCAGGTCATGATCTTGTGGTTTGTGAGTTCAAGCCTGCATTGGATTCCATGCTGACAGTGCAGAGCCTGCACTGAGATTCTCTCTCTCTCCCTCTCTCTCTGCCCCTCCCCCACTCTCTCTCTCTCTCTCTCTCTCTCTTTCTTCCTCTCGCTCAAAATAAATAAACTTAAAACAAAGAAACCTGAATTTAAGAAATGATTACCTATGTCAAATGTGCTGCATAGCTGAACTAGTTAGATATTTCAAAATACTGCTCTTGAAATTTTACTTTGGATTATAAATTGTTAGGTATTGCAAGAAATATTCGCCTTGCCAGTGTTAGAAAAATAGTGTGCAGATCATTTGAAAATATGCTTAAATACTACAAAGTTCTGTCCGTACATAAATAAAATTAGTTTTGCTCATTAACTTGAAAAAGCTCAATAATATAATTCAAAATAATTTTTTGAGCCATCTTCTACAGAGTTGAGATGAAATTGAAGTACTTTTCAATATTTCATCAGTTACTTCATTCTGAAGAGAAAGGAAATTACATTTTTTTCAAGTGACTTCTGAAAGGGAACATAACAAAATCCGTTATTTCAACACCTATAGTCACTTTATGAAGTTCTAATGATAATGAGGTTGTTTATGATTTTTACCCAAATAAAGCTATGTGGTCTAGTTTTTCTTTCTAAGCCTGGAGCATAATGAAGAACTTCAATGTTCCATCAAGGGCAAATAGACGGTGAATATGAAGTGATAGTTCACACTTGCAAAGAAATGTCTCTTTAGATGATGTCTTGGAAAGAATCAGAGGAAATTGCCATGGGAAAACATTCAAACAAACATCTGAGAGATCTGTTATGTAGAATAGCTGTGTAACACACTTGTGATGATAATTTTGGAAATTTATTACTGAACACAAATATTCAGAGATTGCTTGATCAAGCTTATGTCTATCAAATTTAGTTTCGTAAGCTCGCTTTCTTCTCAGGAAGGAAATGCTGCTTTTGACTCTAAAAGATAATACAATTGTTATGTCTCTAATTAAATTGCCAAAGTGTTGTCTGTGATTTGCCTTGGCTTTCAGTTTATTATAAAAATAAATGGTTTCATTGATATAAAACGTTCCCACTGACATATACGGATATGGCAAAATGAAAAAATAAAAGTTAAAATGATCTAATAATAAATAAACTGATATTAATTTTGTCATGGAAAATGCAATTCAGCACAGTTAACAATAAATTACTATAGGCCTATTATTAATTTTTGGATGACCAAACATAGCTGAATACATAAAATCTTTAGTTATGCATATTCCATAGATATAGAAAAGCAAACAAATATTGACAGGAACATTCTTTTTTTGTTTGTTTTAACTTCTCATTTAGAAACGATTGACTTCAACCTCACGGAGGAACTTCAGAAATCATTCAAAGAATGTCTATATACCCATTACTGACACTCACCCAATCATTAACATTTTCCCCTAGTATGAGTGCTTCCTCTCCCTCTCTCCCTCTTTCACCCTTCCATGTATATAACTTTATAAATGACTATACTTACTATTATTTTTTCCTACTTGATAATAGATTGCAGACATGGGGTATTCTGTTATTTAATTATCCTTTTTATAGTCAAAATACTTTCTTCAAACAAGATGGGGTGGTTAGCCAAAGGAAAATATAAACAACGTAAAACTTCAGGTAGTGCAAAGATCTGTATTTGGGGGAAATTACTATCCATGTCACGAATTCAGTCTCTGGCAATTGCACACGTCCATTGACATGTGACAGGCTGCACTTTTGTTGTTTCTTCTTTAGGTAGTATTTTAAACAAATATTAACCTTGGGCCAAATGCTTAAGATAAATTTGATTGATAGTGAATCAAATAGTTTTATGCTAGATTTATTGTTGGAATATGAGTACATTAGGATTAATTTGCTTTTAAGAATGAATTAAAGGGGAACCTGGGTGGCTCAGTCAGTTGGTTAAGCGTCCAATGTGGGCTCAGGTCACGATCTCATGTTTGGGAGGTTCGAGCCCCGCATCGGGCTCTGTGCTGACAGCTCAGAGCCTAGAGCCTGCTTCAGATTCTGTGTCTGCCTCTTTCTCTGTCCCTCCCCTGCTCACACTGTCTATCAATCTCAAAAAAAAAAAAAAAAAAGAATTAAAAAAACTGCAATATATTGAATGAAGGACAAATGGTATGTGCAAAAGAAAGTTTGTGAAAAACTATGAAAATCTGGTGATAATGAAACTGTTTATTATCTTTATTCAAATAAACCTATGTGGTCCCTTTTTTGAGTTTTAGATGAAATTATGTTACCTTTCTGAAGTTTGGGAAACTTAAGGTGATCCTTACCAAAGAGTTCCAGACAGTGTTTCTTTGCTTATTTATTTATGTATGTATGTATGTATGTATGTATGTATGTATTATTTATTTATTTATTTATTTATTTTGCCATTTGGATTTGATTTTCTTTCAACTGGATATTCATAGTGTTTACCCATTTTTCATTCAAATTGCATACCATTTTCTTGTTTGCTTGAAGGAGCAGTTTGTGTAACACATATATGACTTTTAGCCATGTGCATTGGAATTTTCTGAAATTTATGATTTGTCTACTTGCATAATGTATCTTTGCTAGAATGTTTTTCATAGATAAATGTTTATTTTTTAATATTTATTAATTTCCAGTCTAAATTAAAGAAATCTTTTCATTTGGTTATTTGTGTAAGGTTTCCAGATTTTATTTTAAAATATTTGTTTTTGCTTTTACCATTTTAAGCCTTTAAACTATTTAACATATATTTTAAATATAAGTATGCTATACTTTTCTTTAGCTAGCTAGTTATTTAAGCACCATTTAAATACATTATTTTCTTATCAATAGCTCTATAACTATACTTTGAAATAATGCAGTAAATTCACTCCAGTTTTTATATTGATTTGAACTTATATTGAAACAAATTAGTCTACACCATTCTTCTCCTTCATCTTTTAGTATATTTAAATATGTAATCTTTAATATATTTCAATACACAGTTTTTCACTTAACCTTGAAAATGTTTAATCAAATTCCAAAACAAATTCTGTAGGGACAATAATTTTACTAAGAATTTACTAACATAGTATGTCTTCTCATGCAATAATATATTTTTTTCATTTATTCAAATGTTTTATACTTGAAATTAAAAACATAAATTTGGTTGTCTCTCTTGTTAAACTCCTAATCATTTTATGTCTTGTTGACATTTTGAATAAAATATTTTCTCTTTCACCTTAGATGTTTATTGGTACAATAAAGTTTGGATTTTAAACATTCTTCGTATCTAGCAATCCCATCAACTTTCTTTATTCTACTAGTGTTTAAAATTTTGTTTTTAAGTATATAACAAGTCATGAGCAAAAGTACCATCTTTTCAAATATATATGCATATTCTTAATTTAATTTTCTCACTGCATTGAGTACTGCATTAAAGGTATTGAACAATAATAGTGAACCCAAATTATGGGACATACTGCACAGCAATGCTTGAACTCTGATACCCTGTTCAATGTCAGTACCATAAAGACAAAAAAGACCAGAGAATTCCTACAGATTAAAGTGATGAATGCATGATCTGAGTGGAATAAATGACAGAAAAAATTGCTATAGAAGATATTATTGGAAAATGTGGCAACATTTGAACATAGATTGTATGTAACATAATACTGAAGTAGCTTTCTTGTATTTTACTCACAAATATATAAATATAGAGGGTGACAAAGTAAATGTAGCAAAATGTGAACGAATGATGAATCTCTGTGAGCATTAATGGAAATCCTTTGCAATTACCTTGTAATTTTTCTGTATATATGGAATTATATTTAAAATAAAAGTATAAAAATAATGGTGAGATGCAGACATCCTGTTTATTTCCTGATGTTAATTGAATTGTTTTAGTGCTTTCACATTTAATAAAATATTTTTGTAAAGTCTTTGTAAATTATAAAAAGTCTATTATGAATATTTGTTGAATTTTATAATTTTTTTTTTCAAAACCATTATTGAATGACTCCTAAGATGTGTTGGAGTGTGTTAATAGACTTCCTGAAGCCACTCTTGCATTCCTGAACTAACCCCTAACTGAGCAATGTATTTGATGGATACACAAGAAACAAGTTGAAAATTTGAATAGACTGAGTGCCTTAGGATAATTTGAAAAGGCAATTGAAACATAGCTTTCAATATTACTTAGGATTAAACGGGTTCACTCTTTTAACATAAAAAAAAAAAAATTGGATTACTCCATGCTATTAAATCTGTGTTTTTAGTTGTAAAAGAGGAAAACTGTCTTTTCCATTTAAAATACTAAATATAATGGCACTTGGATGGTTCAGTGGGATTTCAGCTTAGGTACTGATCTCACGTGTCATAAGATCTAGCCCGTGTCATGCTCCACATGCTTAAGATTTTCTCTCTCTCCTCCTCTTCCCCTCCCTTGCTCACGCATGCCCCACCCCTTCTTGGTCTCTCTCTCTAAAAAAATAAATAAAGTAATATACTAAATACAAGAACAATTTATTAACTAACTAAATAGCTAAATAAATAAATAGCTAACTAACTAAAGAGCAAAACATGTCTATTGAGAAAACATGTCAAAATCTTTATTGACACAACAAGTATATTAACAGAAGATTTGGAGAGTCCAGGCTGTCTGATGGTTTCTGTGAGTCACCCAGGGTGTGTTCAGTGGAGGTCATGGTAGCTGAGGTTGGATAAGGGGGACTAGCAAGAAGTCGGGATGGCTAACTGGTTAGCTTCCTATATGGTTCCTTACATACCCATACAGCTTAAAGAATCTGAATAGAAAACTTTAAAGTTTAGTTAATATCTTATCTGGCAGATGTGAAAGGAAGTCCAAGGGGGTGATGTGACCTGTCACAGTCCTCTACCACAGTAAATACTCGAGGCTCTTTGGAGGTATTACTTGTGCATACAGAAAAAGTACCTGCTTGTTTACTGAATGGAAATAAAATACAGGTGCTGAAGTTCTCTTATAATGTTCTAATACACCCAAATTTGACAGTGACATAGAAGTGGGGAATCACTTGTGGAATCCACTGAAGAGTGGAGGCGCAGGCTACATTGTTTGAAGTGATCTTGTTTGGATACAACTGCATGGATTCTTGGCTGCTGTGGATACCCTGTGGTATCCACGGCAGCTACGTGGCCCTGATCCAGATGTCCACCTTACAATTTTTGTGAATGGCACTCCAGAGTTGGGCAAGACATACTCATTCCCATAGGTTACCATAGAAATCTATCTCCTGGAGCAGTGAAACAAACAGACCCTGCCCTCGATGTGGTTACAATCTATCACTTTCATCTTATATCCAGTCAAATAGATCTAGAGTGGCAAACTCCAAATTGCCTAATCTATTAGTTTATTTGGATTAAAAAAAAAAAAAAACTACTACACTTTATGTAAATATACTCATAAGTTTGATATTCATTTCATTACCAATCACTGTATGGAACTTCTTTTTTAATTCTAGTCAATGTGTATATGCACCTACATTTGATCATATACTGTGTACATTATTTATTTGAAGAATTATGAATGAATATTGAATGAATAGCATTTGAACCTTAGATTAGATTTCCTTTTTTTGTTCTAATTTCTTGCCTTTATAAAGAAAATATGTTTTTCTTCTTTGACATTGATAATGTTTATACTTTTTAAGTTGTACTAAGTTTTGAACCTAACAATTGTGTTGTGTATTATGCTATTTTCTCTATTTCTAATTATTTTATTAATAAGAATGTTTTTATTAAGTAGTTTAGAAAAATATTTTAATTTTTACCTTTATTTCATTGTGTTAATATTATAGATGATATTGTTTTTTATTTTGTAAATTCTTCAGTTTTTTTTTCTTTTTGATGTTTTATTAGCATATCACATGCACTAAAATGGTATATATCAGCTTTATTAAATTTATCAAATATTTTATATTTGTACACTTCCAAAATATTTTATGATGTTGTATTTAACCGTTTTATCTCTCATGGACATAGAAACATTTCCTACAGGTATGTTCCTTCTGTTTTGTTTTCCTTTTTACTTAAAAATATTTTATATACTTAGATACTATACAATTTAGCTTCTGATAGTTTATTGAGTTAGTGTATATTTGCATGACCTTTAACATTCCCATTCCACTTTTTTTTTTTTTTTTAAG
Source organism: Neofelis nebulosa (assembly GCF_028018385.1). Classification (NCBI taxonomy): domain Eukaryota; kingdom Metazoa; phylum Chordata; class Mammalia; order Carnivora; family Felidae; genus Neofelis; species Neofelis nebulosa. Next base: position 93,591,599 of record NC_080784.1, on the reverse strand, counting down.
AATGTGCCTGGTATATAACATGACATTGGGTTATACTTTTAGTTCTAATGTTTTCATTATTCCTGTCTAGTGTTGGTATACTTCGAGACCTGTTCCCATCTTTTGCAGATGGTATTTCTGTGCCATGAGATTTCTTCTCTTGGTTTAAATCTATCTGCCTTTGCCTTGTAAACATTTCTTTATAATTCCTGGTCTATCACATAACCTCTTCTTCAGCACTTTTATTTATTTTTTTAATGTGTTCCTAAATCATCCTTTTCATTTCTTTTTTTTTTTTTTTTAATGTTTATTTATTTTTGAGACAGAGAGAGACAGAGCATGAATGGGGGAGGGGCAGAGAGAGAGGGAGACACAGAATCGGAAGCAGGCTCCAGGCTCTGAGCCATCAGCCCAGAGACCGATGCGGGGCTCGCACTCACGGACCGCTAGATCGTGACCTGAGCTGAAGTCGGACGCTCAACCAATTGAGCCACCCAGGCGCCCCCATCCTTTTCATTTCTAACAAGAAAGAAAATACGTATACTTAGCCTACCAGTTTGAGCCAACACAGATTGCTGTCTCTTTCCATGCATTTGAACTGTCTTTGACGAAATTGAATTAAATGAACTTCATGTCCTTCAGGTTGAGCTCTGAAGGCATCAAGTTTAAGCTGAAAGTACAATCGGAAAAACTTCTTTGGATCATGAGATAGTAGACAGAATATTAAGATTATACACTATTGTGTCTATTTTGCTATGGACACAATTAGATTTCTCCATAGTATGAATGAATGGGCTTAATTCACTGCATGCAATTCTACTTGGAGAAATTTGCATTTAATGCTTCCAGAATTTCATGATATTTAAGGGATGTTTAAGGATACTATCATATCCTTCCAAGTGATGTGTTAAAATCAGCTTGAGATTTTAATCACATGGGAAAGAAGCTGGTAAATGTTAGGAATATGGCATCCATAGTAAATGCATTTGTAGGCAGGGGAATAATAAAAATATTTAAAATTGCATGTGGCACGGAATCAACTATTTAACACGGGAAATTGAGTAATCAGAAAAGCAGCTGAACGCAAATACAGGTATTCCTACAACAATGCGTACTGGCTGATGATTAATTTTGAATTTATAAAAATTTATAATAATTCTGGACTTATGGGAAAAAAAAATGTTAGAAAAAGTGAAACACTGCCATTTTCTAAATGCTATTGTTTTTAACCGGGGATGTTCTAAAGTAAGTGGCTAACTTAAAAGCAAACATTCACTTCTCTAGGAGTTGGTGCAAAACCAAGGCAATTTTTTTAAATTTTTTTTTCAACGTTTTTTATTTATTTTTGGGACAGAGAGAGACATAGCATGAACGGGGGAGGGGCAGAAAGAGAGGGAGACACAGAATCGGAAACAGGCTCCAGGCTCTGAGCCATCAGCCCAGAGCCTGACGCGGGGCTCGAACCCACGGACCGCGAGATCGTGACCTGGCTGAAGTCGGACGCTCAACCGACTGCGCCACCCAGGCGCCCCAAAACCAAGGCAATTTTAAGTGGACAGACAAGCAGAATTCAATGTCTTTTAGTTAGGCTACATAGGTAACATTTATTTCTAAAGGCTAGAAAAATAAAAGAAAAACAATGGTCTCACAAAGAGAAAGTTGCAGCTTTAAAATTTATTCTGGTCTGAGTTGAATATAGAACTACTATTTATTTTAGAAATCAATCACGATTCCCTTTTATACCATAAAGTAAACGGTTTTGTAGAATTTAATAGGATTATACTATTGATTCCATCTATACAATGCTAGCTGGTATTGCATACCTATGAACTATGGCCTATTATGTTACTGAGCACACGAGAAAAGGGATTAGTCTGTGAAACAACAAGCAGATTTCATGTCTCCATACAATGTTCGCATACCTGTTAATTCAGTAGTCATTTTATGTTAGTAAATGTCAACCAATAAAACAAAACAAAACAAAACAAAACAAGAAAGTGGTCCGTTCTAATCCTTGAAGCATCTGGCTAAGCTTATTTGAAAAACTCAGTTTGGGTCCCTATTCAAAATCCAGGCATTGGATATGAAAGAATAGTTTTTGTTAGTCTGTTTGTTTTCTTCACAAAGATGAACATATATTATCGAATCCTTGATTTCAACTGCAGATGATTTCAATAACTTCTGTAGGGTCTTCTTGAAAATCATTTAATCAGAACAGATGCTAATATCTAGCTATTTAGTCTAGCTTATTTTCAGTTGAAATCAGGGGAAAAGTGATGATATTCCAGTGAGAGGGTGGGAGAGGAAAGAAGCTGTAATTATCACTACCAATCCCTCTGCTGCCAATAATTATGAATATGTCAAAATAATTTCCTGGAGATTTATGTATATGAATATATAAATTAACTGCTAAACAGGTAAATTTCAAAATGTTCATACCTAAAATCATTTGCTTCTTTTTTTTTTAAGTTTATTTATTTATTTTCAGAGAGAGAGTACAAGTGGGGAAGTGGAAGGGGGAGAGAGAGACAGTATCCCAAGAAAGCTGTGTGCTTTCAGTGCAGAGCCTGACATGGGACTTGAACTCATGAATCGTGAGATCATGACCTGAACCAAAATCAAGAGTCAGACGTTTAACCAAATGAGCTACCCAGGCACCCCTGAAATTATTTGTTTTTTACCTCAGTTCTTCGTGTCATGGACCTTCCTCTGCTTTACTTTTATTTTGTAGGTACTGCCAGTCATGAGAAACTTAACTTTCACAAAATTTCAGTTAAAATACAGTTATTTGTAGGTATTCGAACAACATTGTGTAAATAGCAAAGAGCTTTATAATTGCTTTAAGAAATTTTCACAATTTTTAATTTAATAGTTAATTTTTGAAATAGTAAAAAAAAGTAAATAAAGTTACACCAGTAGAGGACACTTTTCAAAATTGTAGTTTGTATACCATTGCTCAAATGTCTACAACGTTAACACTCATTGCATCTGAATTGCTTTTCTCCTCCATTTGAGATCTTAGCAAAGTAGCTATGCTTCACTATCTTTCTTATCCATGGATGCTCATAGTCATAGATAAGAACCTCAGAAGTATAAATTATCTTTAATTGGGGCCTAATCCTAAAATTTCAAATTTACTAAACTAAATCTTCCTAGGAAAATAACTTCTTTGGCATGATAAACTGAGTAATGTTCCCCACCCACCTCAACATATTAACATCTTAATCCTGGAAACTTGTGAACATACCTTATGTGGCTAAAGGGACTTTGAATACATGATTAAATTAAGGATTTTGCGATGGGGAGATTAGGGTGGATTATCTAGGTTGGCTCTATGTGTAATTACAGACAGATGTCCTTGTGAGAGGGAGGAAGAGGGAGATTTGACTATAATGGTAAAGGCAAGGAAGCAGAAATTGGAGCCATGTGCACTGAAGACAGAAGAAATTACTATAAGCCAATAGGGATGGCCGATAGAAGTTAAAAAAGACAAGGAAATAGATTCTTCCCTGGAACTCCCAGAAGAAAACATCCCTGCTTATACATTGATATTAACTCCAGAAAACTCTGTTTGGACTTCTTACCTCCGGAATTTTAAGAGAATAAATCTGTGTTGTTTGTGTCACTAAGGTTTTCTGGTAATATGTTACCGCAGCAATGATACATTGATGTACTTATTTGTGTGATTATCACTCTCCACATTTACCTTTGATAATGTACAAACAGAAAAGACTGCATTTCAAAATGTGTCAACCTTTACCATTTATAAAATGAGAGTCAATGTATCAGTCCAATTCTACTGAGAAGCAGACACTAAGATTAAGTTAGAAGTGGAAGAGATTCATTGGGCATAAAGTCTGTGAAGACAAAGGAGAAAGGGAGTCCTAGTAGGAAGAATCTACAAATCTGTGATGCAGGCTTGATATCTATGAAAATACAGAGGTACACAAGAAATATTGAGTAGGAAGAGCTACTGATGCAATTTTGAGAAATTCTCACTCATGCCAAGAGGGAACCCCAGAGAAGATGGTCTATTGGAGAAGCTCTGTGTTGAGCAGAAACAAGGGCCTTAGCACAGCACCTCACCCAGTCATTAGCTCAAACTCTCCAGGAGGGGTGTGTTCTTGGGCTAAAAGACTGTGGCAGATTCTAAAAGTATTGTCACTGCGATTGCCAGCTGATTACAATCCTTATAGCAGTTTCCTTTTGCAGGGATATCCATGTGGAACATGTCCATGGTTGCCACAGTCAATTTAGCAGTAACTGAAGCTCATTATTACTGTCTATGAAGTAGGAAGTGTTGGCTCTTGAAGATCATGGAGATAAACATGAAGGGATAAACATAAAAGTTTTAGGGGCTTCACATATTTATTTAGGGTAAGAGCCAATTCTGGTATTCAATAATATGCAAAGTCATTGCATGTCAATTAAATGCCTACAATATCAATATCTGTTACTCAGGCATTGCTGTTTTTCCTTTACTTGGAAAACTTAACGAATGTAGGTGTGCTTTGTATTCCCTGTCTCGTCCATGGACACACGTTTTCACAGGCAAGAACCTCTCAAGCTTGAGTAATCTTCAAGTTTCCCAAACTGTATTTTCTTGGGGTATACTTCACTATACTCTACCTCAGCGATACAAACACTATCTAAAACTTAAAGGATGAATGTATATGCTACAATGGCTTTTTAAAATTGTAAATGTATTCTATTTATGGTTTCCTTGATTTAATGTCAAGCCTCAAGGGACACTACTATTTTGTCAATGATTTCTGGGATGAATGTCAATAAAACAAAACCATGTGGGGAGAACAGCGGATTCTTTTCTTCCATCAGCTACTCGGTTTTTGCACCAAGAGTCAATTTTCATGCTTGCCTTTCCTTCGTCCCCCCTTTCACTACAGCAAACAAGCCACATTTTCTTAACACTCTTTCATTCACTAGTACAATATAATCTAGTATGTTACTAAATATGGATGACTAATGGTTATTAAAAATAAGTTATATACTTTCCAAATTTATATCTTCATTATTTCTCCTAGGCATTTTTAAATGCCTGAAAACCTTAGATTGGATGGCTGATATAAATACTTCTTTGAGAAATTTGAAATCATTTGATACATACATTCTAAAAAAATCAATATACCTTCAAATTTATTTGCACCACCATTCATCTTTATTTTTTTTATCCATTCCTAAAATGAGGTAATATTCTCTGTTTCAAGGCCAGTACATCTAACTGGGCATTAATCTTCTGTCTCTTCCACTTATCTTCTTTTATACAGGACTTCACTCTGAACAAATGAAATAAAACCAAAAGCCTCATTTCATTCCATGTCTCCTAACAGCTACTGTCTGACATCTCTCTCCATCTTCTTTACTAAATTTCTTGAAAGAATTGTCTAAATTCACTTCTCACAAAAAATGGAACCGGGTTTTCATTGACAAAAAGCTACTCTGACTTTTCTCTCTGAGGCTGATGTCTGTTGCCACATTCAATGTTTATCTACCTTTTTCTTGCCATAGGTATCAGTGATTACTCTCCTCTTTCCAGCTTTTCTTAACACTCTTTTTTTCCCTATACATTTACCGCTATTCCTTCTATTATCTCCTTTTACTCCACCTATACCTTCTCTGTTTCCTTCTTCTTCTTCTTCTTCTTCTTCTTCTTCTTCTTCTTCTTCTTCTTCTTCTTCTTCTCCTTCTTCTTCTCCTTCTCCTTCTCCTTCTTCTCCTCCTCCTTCTCATCCTCCTCCTCCTCCTCCTCCTTCTTCGTCTTCTTCGTCTTCTTCCTTCAAAAAATTCCATTCTCCTGGGTCCTGGTGGCTGGGGGTTAAACATCTGACCTTTAACTTCAGCTCAGGTCATGATCTCAGGGTTCCAGAGTTAGAGCACCGCATCGGACTCCCAGCTGAGAATGTGGAGACTGCTTGGAATTCTCTCTCTCTCTCTCTCTCTCTCTCTCTCTCTCTAAATAAACTTAAAAAGAAACCCTCCATTTACCCTCCATTCTCAGGTGACTATTGTGATCCCATTGTTCTTGTTTACAGGGACATAAACAAGGGATATTTCACTCTCTTTTGTCTCACTACTGACTGATAAAAGAAAGACTAAGATATTTCTATTATTTAGTCCAAACTTCTTCCTGACTTAAGTATCTATTATATATCTTCTCGATAAATATTCCACAAAAAAACTCAAATTGAAAATTTTCAAATTTGACCTCATCATCTTCTCTTATTAAATCTATTCCTAAAAAAAATAATAAGTAAATCTATTCCTCCATTTGTGTTCTTTATCTCAGTTGATAACACACCAGTTATCTAAACAATCATGGACATTTTGACTTGCCCCTCTTTTAATCCATATACTAAAACTATTTGCTAAATCTTGTTGCCATAATCTTTTAAATGTTTACTGTATTCTTTTAAATGTTTACTGTATTTAAATGTTTACTGTATTTGTATTCTTCTCTATCTCTAATTTCTAATGACATCTAAACACTGAACGAAAAATAAAGTTGTAATGTTCTTTTCTAAATTTTCTCTTTAAAAAAAATTAAATCTTTATTTATTTTTGAGAAAGAGAGAGACAGAGTATGAGCAGGGGAGGAACAGAGAAAGAGGGAGACACAGAATCTGAAGCAGGCTCCGGGCTCTGAGCTGTCATCACAGAGCCCCATGCAGGGCTCGAACCCACGAACTGCAAAATCATGACCTAAGCAGAAGTTGGATGCTTAACTGACTGAACCACCCAGGCACCCCAATTTTCTCTTCCTTTTATTTGGAAACACATTATCCAGTCCTGTGCCAGTGCTAGTGTTAGAGGAGGCAGTTAGTTACGTTTTAATAGGATGCCTAGAGGCCAACCAACAAAGGGAGAGTCAGGATTAGCTATTGGGAAAGTTAAAAACTTGTCTTGCCAGCACTCCAGAAACAAACCACAAGAATCTGGATCAAACCAGACAGGCCAGAATGCGACCAAGTAAGGCAGAAAAGGCTTGAAACCTTGCTTCCAAGAAATCCCCACCTTAAGCAATGAATATTCCACCTCCTAGTTAACAACTGTTAATAAAAGATAAGGACCCCTGGGCAGAGCTCTCTCTTCCTAGCTCTTTCTCTGTCTCCCTCTTTCTCTCTCTCTCCCTCTCTCTTTCTCAGAGCTCACCTACTAACACATCTCAAGAATGTACATTCACTTTAATAAACCCCTGCTTATGTTCCTCATATGCTGTGTTGTGTCTGTCCTTGAATTCTTTCTCCTGAAGAGACAAGAGCCTTCTGTAACATCTTTGGGAGTGGCTGGGAAAAAGCCTTGGGACAGGGGTCTCCCCAGTCCACCCGGTAACACGAGAATAGAATAATCCCTCTTTTTGTCTTACCTAATGCAACTTCTAAGTTACCAGACTTGCCTTTTTTTTTTTTTTTTTTCATGGCAGGATAGTGAGGAATGACTTGGCCTAGTCCAATGTTCCTCAAACTTGTATAGTATTTAGATCTCTTATAAAGGAATGCATTTCTCTTATACCCTAGAGTTGATTCAAATTGTTTTCTTAACTATGTAGAAACAACAGTGAGTATAAACCCTATTGTTTACAGCTATTATTTATCTAACCAAAATAGATGGAAAATTAATTATAAAGAAAAATTATAAAATGATATCATTAAAAACAACAGGATGAATATAATGGTTATGAGTGATTTTTTCTTCTGAAATAATATTATCTGAATGGCTATGAATCTTTTGAAGTTAACATGCCTAGACTGCTTTGTGCTAAATGAGTATTCAATTCCTTCACTGCCACTTTTCTTTTTCCTTCCTCTCCTCCTCCCTCCCTCCCTTCTTTCTTCTTTCCTCTTTCTTTCTTTCTTTCTTTCTTTCTTTCTTTCTTTCTTTCTTTCTTTCTTTCTTTCTTCTTTCCTTCCTTCGGTGAAGTGAGTATCTTTATTATGTGAAGTAAAAAAAAAGTAAGAAAAAGTAATAGAAAATGTCATGGCCACTTTCTTTCTGACCCTGGATTAACAACATATGACTTACAGAGCAGAAGTTGTTATCAAGGCAGTGAATTCTGCAAGAGAAGCATACAGTCTCTGAGCAAGTATTGAATGGTTGGGTGGTTCACTTCTATTGCAGACTGAGCCAGAACAATTATGATATTGATGATATTAGCTTCATGGATAGAATAGAACTGCATTTTGTGTTATAGACATAATTTGTAGATGAGAAAACAGACTCAGGGAAGTCTAGTAAATGTCACATTTTCTTCTTCTTTCACTAAACTTTGTGAAACAGTTGTCTAAATTCACTGCCTTTCTACCTCTCTCTCCTCTCCTCTGTCTCTCTCTCTCTCTCTTTTGACCTCCTTCCCAGATTTCTCTCACCCTCCTACTTCCTGACTCTGGCAATCACCAATCTGTTTTCTGTTCTGTGAGAGCTGGTTTTTACGTTCGTTTTTGGTTTTGTGTTTATTAATTTATTTTTTTTAGATTTCACATATGTAAGAGAAATTGTATTTGTCTTTGTCTGTCTGATTTATTTCACTTTGCATAATGCCCTCGAGGTCTATTCATGTTGTTATAAATATCAAGATTTCATTTTTTATGGCTTAAAAGATTCCATTATATGTATGTATTTGTATAATATATATACACATCTACCATGTATATATACTGCAATTTATTCATCCGTCCGAAAATGGGCAAATGCACACTTAGGTTGTTTCCCTATCTTATCGATTGTAAATAATGCTGCAATGAGAACTGGGGAATGAATGTCTTTTTGAGTTCATGGTTTTATTTTCTTTGGATAAATCCTCAGACGTGGAATTACTGGATCATATGGCAATTCTATTTTTCATTTTTTGAGGAGGTTTCATAGTGTTATGCATTGTTGCTGCACCAATTGACATTCCCACCAGCAGTGCATAAGCATTCCCTTTTCTTCACACCACACCAACACTTTTTACTTCTTGTCTTTTTGATAGTAGCCATTCTAATCCATGTGAAGTGGTATTTCATTATGGTTTTGATCTGCATTTCCCTGATGATTAATGATGTTGAACATCTTTTCATGTACCTTTTGGTCATCTGTATGTTTTCTTTGGGAAAATGTTTAGATCCTCTGCCCGTTTTTAAATTGGATTTTTTTTTTTTTTTTTTTTTTTTTTTGCTGTTGATTTGTACTAGCTTTTTGTATGTTTTGGGTATTAGTCCCTTATCAGATATATAAATGGTAAGAAATAATTTCTCACATTTCATAGGTTACCTTTTCGTTTTGCTTATGGTTTCCTTTGTTGTTCACAAGCTTTTTCATTTTTACTTTTTATGTTTTTTATTTTTGTTTATGTTTTTATTTATTTATGTATTATTTTTATTTTTTTAAGTTTATTTATTTATTTTGAGAGAGAGAGAGAGAGAGACCATGAGCAGGGGAGGGACAGAGAGAGAGGGAGAGAGAGAATCCACAGCATACTCCACACCATCAGCACAGAGCCTGGTGTGGGCTCAAACTCGTGAACCATGAGATCATGACCTGGGCTGAAACCAAGAGTCAGGTGCTTAACCCTCTGAGCCACCCAGGTGTCCCTGTTTATGTTTTTAAAGAATGAGCTATTAGCTTCCTTGATCTTTTTTATTGCCTTTTTAGTCTCTATTTTATTTATTTCTCATTTATTCTTTGTTATTTCTTTTCTTCTACTAACTTTGAGCTTTGTTTGTTCTTTTCTGTCTAGTTCCTTAAGGTGCAAATTAAGTTGTTTATTTCAGACTTCCCCTTATTCTTGAGGTAGGCATTTATTGTTATGAACGTCCCTCTTAGAAATGCTTATCTTGCATTCCAAGTTTTGGAAGGGTATGTTTCCATTTTCATTTTTCTCAAGGCATTTTTTTTTTAATTTCTCTTTTGACTTCTTCCTTGAATCATTGGTTGTTCAGTAACATGTTGTTTAATCTCCACATATTTTTGAACTTCCCAGTTTTCTTCAGGTAATTAATTTGTGATTTCGTATCATTGTGATTGGAAAGAATGTTTAATAAAATTTTCGTCCATTTAAACTTATTAACTTATTTTGTTGTCTAACATATGATCTAACCTGGAAAATGTTTCATCTGCACTTGAGAAGAATGTGTATTGTGTTGCCTTTGAATGGAATATTCTATGTGCTTGCTTTGGCAGCACACATACCGAATGGCATAGTCTGTATACGTCTGTTAACTCTACCCAACCTAATCTGTTATTTAAGGCCAGTGTCTCCTTATTAATTTTATCTCTGGATGATCTATCCATTGATATAAGAATCGTCCTTAAAATTTCCTGTTATTATTGCACTGCTGTCTTTTTCTCCTTTTAAATCTGTTAACATTTTCTTTACATATTTTAGATGCTTCTGTGGTGAGTGCATAAATATCTATAACTGGTAATATCCTCTCATTGGATTTACCCCTTTAGTATTATGTAACACTAATCTTTGTCTCTTATACAACCTGTTTCAAAGGCTATTTTGTCTGGCATTAAGTATAGCTCCACCAGCTCTCTTTTGGATTTCATTGGCATGCAATATCTTTTTTCCATTCTTCACTTTCAGTCTGTGTGCGATCTCACAACTAAAATAGGTCTCTCGTAGGCAGCATATAAGTGGGTCTTATTTTTTTTAATATACATTCAGTCACTATGTTTTTTGAGTGAGAATTTAGCCTATTTACAGTTAAGAATATATTTATAAATATGAACTTATTGCCTTACTGTTCATTGTTTACTCTCTGTATTATAGCTTCTATCAATTTTATTAGGAAATATGACTCATTTCCATGTCCTCTTTTCATCTGTATTATCACTGACGGAGCACAGGTACTCATCACCCTTTGCTGGCACTGTTTGCAAGAACATGTCAACTAACTCCCTTTTCTAAAGACTTCTGTTTATCAAGTCTCTTCGCATAAGAACTACAGGTATCTGTCTAAATGGAATCTCATTTACTTCAGATCCATTAGTCAATCACTTAGCTTAAAAGGTAGTGTCCACCTTCTTCAATCTAGCATATCAACTCTTGTAAGAAGTAGCAATTTTTTTAGTGGCCCCATCCTCCACTTAACCATGTCAGTCAGTGCTTATTATTTTTCATAATTTTGTTCATATTTGCTATTATAATGTACATCTGTTCCTCCAGAGGAATAGAACCAAATATATATATGAGCTAGAAAGATATATATATATATATATATATATACACACACATATATATATGTGTGTGTATATATATATATATATATATATAATAGCAAGGAGAGTGAGAGAGAGCTTTATTTTAAGGAATTGGTTCATGCCATCGTGTGGGTTGACAAATCTGAAATCTGGCGGGCAAGCTGGCAGGCTGGAGATTCAGGTAAGATTTGATGTTATATTTTTGAAACAAAAGGTTGGAAACAGGCAAAATTTCTCTGTTGTAGTCTGGAGGCAGAATTCCCTCTTTGAAAAATCTGACTTTGCACTGTATATCTGCAGCTGATTGAATGAGACTCATGCAGATTATGGAGGGTAATCTCCTTTGCTTAAACTCACCTGATTTTTAAAATTAATCACATCTAAAAAATACAGAAATATCGAGACAAATGTATGACCAAACTACTGGTCACCATAGTCTAACAAAGTCTATACATAAAGTCAACCATCACTTATGATAAATATCCTGTTTGTTCTCTCATGTGCTTGTATAGTTTTTATTTCCTTTCAAAATACAGCTGCTGGAAGTCTAATATGACAACTCTAAACTGTGTTTTTTGGCCCTAATCAATAAAACACTGTTTTAACATTATTTGTCAAGATCTTCCTTTACAAGAATACCATTATTTTGCCTTCAAAGTTTAACCTTAATGGTGAAAAAATAGGCTAGTATTGGACATGGAGGTGTTAATCATGTGATGAAAAGACAGAGGCGCCACGGATTTCAAAGGTTTAACTAATGTAATGATCTACAATGGGTGAAGTCAGTCATTATCACAGCACCTAATCCAAGATAACAACACTAAAAGTCGGATGAAAGAGTTTCAAATTTCTATTTAGGAGATCATATTTAACCACAATGTCTAGATGTCTAAATATGTGAATGACAACTAAATAGTCCAACTCTATGAATCTGTAGACAGACATTCAAAATATAAAGACATTTTTCATTTAATGCCAAATAGTCAACATAACATATGTAATGATTGGAATAGGAAATACGAAATGTGTTGGTTCAAGGCTGCTCAATAAAAGGAAATAATAAATATAAAGGTGAAAGTCATAGAGAATTAGAGGAAAACCAATATTTGGGGTGCCTAATTTTACTGCAAAGGACCAGATAGGCTAGTAGATTTTCCAGGCCACATACAGTCTCTCTCAAGTATTCTCTTTGATTTTTTTTTCTTTTCTACAACATTTTAAAATATAAGTAATATTGTTACCTCATGCGCCAAACAAAAGTAGGCTTCTGCCAGATTTATCTTCAATGTGTAGCTCTTAAGTAATTACATAATTCTTTAAGAGAATTGCAATGACAAGAGATGTCTCCTCACTCTTTCAAGTGTATTTATAACCTGGTCCTTTCTTTCCTGTATTACATAGGATTTGGCTATGGATAATAGAAAAATCTAAAATAAGGGAGGCATACCAAAGATAGAAATTTATTTCCCTCATGTAAACTTCGGAGGCACAAATCCAAGTCTGATCCACAAACTTTTTTATGGATCCAGACTCCTTTAAATTTACCAGTCTACTCTCATTCTCTTGGTTCAAGGTGGAAGCTGTGTCCTGAGGTGGATGAAGGAGAAACAAAAAGATGTGAAAGTGACAGCATCAGATGTATAATCTAAAGAAGTGTTCAAGAAAGCTTCTGTAAAACACTTACGTTTATATCTGTTTTGTCAGAATTTACTCATGGGAGTATATCTAGCTGCAAGGAAAGTAGTTGTCCTTATACTGAATAGCAGTGTATCCAGTTAAATTTTCTGTTTTTATAATAGAAAGTAAGAAAAGATTAGGGGATAACTAATGGTTTCTGCCATGATTCTTCCTTAGTTGCATAGGAAGCCCAATTATGGTATGTAAACATTTAGTCCCATTACAAAATAAGTATAGCAGATAAAAATATATTATTCATATTATTTAAGCTGACTAAGCTATCAGTGAACATATTTTAACAGTTTAGTTTAATCATTTTCAGAAATACTATTTTGTAAGAAAAAAACACATAAAACTAAATTTCTCTGAGAAACAGTACCACAAGGCCTAATTAATCTAAAAATACACACACACATATATATATATATATATATATATATATATATATACACATACACACACATATAGCCTTACTAATGACTCTATATATGGCATTACTAATGACCTTACTGATGATTTTATATATATATATATATATGACCTTAATAATGACTATACCACATTCTAAAAGATATTATTTAATTTGTCAATTTTTCATATTCTGGTATAATCCAAGGAGAAATTCTTTAAATAAAAATGTATGAATGAGCAGAATCTTTTTAAATAGTTCATTGTTCTAAAGGAGATTTCTTTAATGATATATTTTGCACAAATTATTTCCGAGGAAAATAACTTTACTATTTGTCATTCCAACCACAATAATAAAAAATTAGCAGATAATACATTCCCTCATATTTATAGCTTTCTCATATGCATTTTTAAGTAAGTGAAGGCTAGCATTAAAAGAAATTGGGATGTGAGTGATAGGATGTCTATATTACTCACATTTCCATTTGTATCTATATATATTACTTAGATTTTTGCTTTCTTACACTTTCTACACACACAAGAAAAGCTATTTAAAATATTTGTTTTAGCACTAACTTGGATATAAACATTAATTTACACACATATCCATAAATGTTTGTGATCAAAACAATAACATAACAAAAAAATAAAATAAAGGATTGAAAATATTAACTTTGAAAACATATATGATGCTGTACATAAGCTCATAAACAGGTGGAAACAATCCTCAAATCACTTCAAAGTAATAATATATAATATAATATATTAAATGAAGAATTTCTAGTGAGTCTTTCCACTTATATTATTTGGATACATTTTCAGAGACAACAGAACCACAGCTGGTACAAACATAATTCATCTACTACTACTAGACATTTATTAAACTGCTATATTGTACTAGGTTTGATTTAAATTTATTCAGGATAGGGGTGCCTGAGTGACTCAGTCGGGTAAGTGTCCAACTCTTGGTTTTGCCTCAGGTCCTGATCTCATGGCTCGTGAGATGGAGCCCCGCACTGGGCTCTGTGCTGTCAACATGGAGTCTGCTTGGGCTTCTCTCTCTCTGTGCCCCTTCCCTGCTCATGTGCTCTCTCTCTCAAAATAAATAAATTAAAAAAATTAATTTCTTAGAAATAAATTACATAACATAGTATTCCTGTTTCAACGACAATACTAACCTTTGCATCAAAATTATATCTGGTGACAAAATTAGCATTTATCTAATTGAAGAATGCTTCCACACATGTAGATACGGAGTGATCTATCTGGCAGTCCTTAAACGTAGTCATTTTGAATGCATTGGAAGTCAACCTGTGCAGTGGCTGGTTCTCCTTTGCTGCAAGTTCTTTTATTTCCAGAGTAAATTAGTGAGCAGTAATTTCATTCATATTTATAAAAACAAGAATTCAAGGGTTCAAGAAAGAGAATGATGAGAATCATGTATTTAGTTCTATACAGGCAAAACCAAAGCTTGTCAATTCCAATAACATATGCCATTAAACTGCTGATTGCTTTATTTTGTGAATTATGTATTAGGTTTATATGTACTTGTGAACTATTAAGAAGCCATCAAACTCAGCAAAGAGATGTGAAATCCAAATGATTCACATCTCTAGACAAAAACAAATATGCTTCCAAATATTCCTAAAAATAGAAAAGGAAACAGAGAAAGACAAAGAGAAGCAAATCAATTTAGCTGAAACTTTAGTTTGTTTTTTTTTCTTTTTCTATGACATGTCCCTTATGAATATTATCTGATCGTTTTATCATGGTTGTCACTACCTACTACAAAATATTCATCCTAGGATGTGTGGCATAGGCTATTATGATAACTATAACAGTACTTTATTTATATTATAGAGTGACACCTGCTTGCATTTAGCATTTACAGTGACTAATGTAATTATTTCCCTGTAGAATTTTTAGAAATATCTGAGTCGAATTTATTTTACTTTCTTTACTACAAAATGAGATGTAAGTTTTTGAAAGTGACTAAGTATTTTTTTGAACTTCATTCAGGTAACATAAAATATATTAAAGTAACTTCTCCAAAGTGTATAACTATTATTTATGAAAATGCATATATTCAATACAGTAAAATTAACACCAAAAGAAGTGAAATAATTAATTGGTTTTAGTTTGTAGCCACAGCCAGGAATCCATTCTTACTCTGTTCCAGAGAGATTCGAGTAATTGCTACTTAATAGCAGAAGAAAGTTATATACTTACTCCTTATTTCTCTGATGCTTTGGGAGTTCTAACAATGTTTCTGGTATCAGATGGCTGACATTTATGTAATGCTGGGCTTCTAACAAACAGTGGGCAAACATGATATTCTACTCGCAAATGTAAGATTTTAAAAAAATAGTAATTACTACTTCAGAGTCTGATTTAAGACACTACTCAAAAGCCATCATGAAATACACTGTTTCATATGTGTTTTCCTTACTGCAAGTTGAATTTATTAATAGTTTGTTTGGTAAAGTAAAAGACATTCACAAGATTTATAGCGGAAACAATCACAGCAGATCTTCACGGTATTGTGCTGAGGTTTCGTTGAGCTCATGGCATCCTGTGATTAACTGCCTTTGGAGACAGAGTTTGTAACAGGGCTGTGTCACAGCTCTATGTCACCATGTTTCATAAAGTTACTGGTAGGCCTTTAGGGAGGGTAAGTGTATAAACATTCACTTAACAAGAGATGTATGGACAAGCTGTGAAAGTAATGACTAATTGACTGCCATTCGGGATTTATTTGGAAATCTTTTGACCCCAGCTCCACCTCGCATAATGATGAATGACACCTCCTTCTCTATTAAAGGGAAACAGCAAGCTTGGGCCCTGAGCAAGCACTCTCAAGTGTGACTAAAAGTCACAGTGTTTCAGTTTGTGGCGATGAACAAATAGATCCTGAGTATGTACAGATTCCCATTTCCTTCCTCAGTAGTGAAGTTAATAAATTAGGTAAATAAAACACAATAATTTATTTTTTGTAGGTTTAAGGTGGCAAATCAGGGTCGCCTGGGTGGTTCAGTAGGCTAATCACCCAACTCTTGATTTCGGCTCAGGTCATGATCTCACAGTTTCTGAGTTCCAAACCCACTTTGGGCAGGCGTGGAGCCTGCTTGGGATTCTCTCTCTCCCCCTCTCTCTGCCCCTTTCCCTCATGCTGTCTTTGTCTCTCTCAAAATAAATAAATAAAAATTTAAAAAAGAAAAACAAACTGGCAAATCAAATGGAAACATATATGGTTGAATTTCAAATGTTCTAATTTCAGAGATGTTTGTTGTTGGCTAAAGAAAGCAAGTATAGTTTCCGTTTCCCAGGAAATATAGTTTATATTTCATTCATTCTGCTACAGTGTAGAATAGCCAATCATCCACACAGTCTTGGTAATTTTCACGGCCTTATTTAAAAGAAGTACCTTTTACTACAGTTCATTTTCTCAATAATCATACTTATCCCATCAAAGAATAAAGCCCTCTGTCTTATAATTGGGTTCCCTCTAATCTGTCAAAAGAAGACAGAGTAGTTGGAGAGAAAAGAAAAAGGGATAGAATAAACATTGCCAGGATTAATAAATAACATTTTATATAACTTCAAAAAGTGGAATCAGTTTTCTTATTTAAGTACACATTTATACTTTTTAGAATGTGATTCTTTAAACATAAAGCTATTACAGGATACCTTTTAATTCAAGTTTAAAATTATGAGGACACCATATATTTCACGTAACAATGCAAGTATTAGGAAGAAATTGAATGACAGCATGAAAAAACTTGTAACATGCCTTATGGTCTTGCCCTCACCTACAGTGCTAGCTTCTTAAACTTATTTTGGATCCACAGCCATGAAAGAATTCAGTTTTTAAACCTCTGACTCTTTAGGTATATCATCATTGTTCTATGACTCGAGACAAGCTGTGATTCAGGGATATAAGTGGTAGAAAAGAAGGATATTGTACTCCGTCTTGACTTAAATCAAAAATATTACTTTAGGGGCACCTGGGTGGCTTAGTCGGTTAAGCATCCGACTTCAGCTCAGGTCATGATCTCAGGGTTCACGGGTTCCAGCTCCATGTCAGGCTCTGTGCTGACAGCTCAGAGCCTGGAGCCTGCTTTGGATTCTGTGTCTCCCTCTGTCTGCCCTTTCCCTGTTTTCTCTCTTTCTCCCTCTCTCTCTTTTACTCTCTCTCTCTCTCAAAAAACTAAAATAAACTTAAAAAATATATTAGTTTACAATCTGCTTTCCAGTCTCATCAGTTTAAAGAATTCCATGGCACATTTGCCAATATTCTTATTTCAGAAAGTCCCCCAAATCATCTTCAGGCTACATGTGGCTTTAGTTATGTTCCCCATTTGTTCTTCATCAACATTACATGAGCTCACTTAGTCACATTTGGGCAAAAGTACACTTGGTGAGAGTTGAACAGGTCTGCTTATAAATTTATTACTAATACAGGAAGGGGCTAAAGATGGAAGACTGTTATAAAATGTCATTTGCTTTGACAAAAAAGTAATGATATAAACTGGAGAAAAACAGAAAAGAAAAAGAAGAAAGTATAAGCAGCTTATGATTGCCCATGGCTAATAGATAGCAGGCAAAAGACATTGAGGAGATGGTCATCTGAACGGAAGTAACGTAAAGGTAGATGAAAGGAAATATATGTATTAATGTCAAAAACTATGTACATGTGAAATTTTATCCTACCTGCAAGCTAACAAGTCAGGCTGCCAGTTTCATAGGAGCTAGCAGTAGACAAGCCACCCCTGACGGAGAGAATAGGACAATATTCTCAATTCCCTTCACTTCCCTACTGCCAGGTCCTGAGGGGGTGATGTTGAGAAGGGCACAGGTGGATGTTGCTCTTACAGTAGGTTCGTGTCACAGCTGAGGAACCCCAAATTTAAGAAGCTTACATCTTTTAATGTGGGCTGGTAGAAAATTTGCTTAAACTTGGCCGCAGCTGGAGACATCATCTTTATTTTCTTGCTCAGAAAACAAATATGTTCTCTTTCCTGGAGATAGTCACTATCTCAGTCTTCCAAGGCTGTTTGCAATACAAATGTCCTGAAAAAGTAGTTAACAAAAGCTTATGCAGACTTGCAGAAACTCCATGAAGAATTGTCTCCAGGCAATTAGGAAAAAGTGAACGCTAGAAAAAAAAAATTGTAAAGTTTCCAAACTACCAAAACAAAACAGACAAAAAATGTCAATAGAAATAGACCAGTACGTGAAAAATATCATATTAAGTGTGACACAAAGAATAATGAAATAAAGTGATGGCAGATATGAGACTGAATAAAAGATTCTGCCCCCAAATGTAAATGGGATTTTTTCTCTTTTCAAAGACAAATAATTTCAGAATGACTTGCAAAGGAAAATCCTTGTGTATGTTTCTAGAAGGTATATACCTAAAATAAAAAGATACTAAAATGAAGGAAAGACAAAAAGGTATACCAGATGAATACAATCCAAAATGAAATAGGGATCAGGACCTGAAAATGAAATAGGTATCGGTACCTAAAAAGGTAAAATTCTCCGCAACAAAATCAAGACAAAAGACCCTTCATAATATATTAGCACAATTTCCAAAGTGAGGATATGGCATGGATAAATATTCATTAACCATAAGACAATCACCATCTTCGAAAAACACCACTGATAAAATTGACAAGAAGTTAACAGAAGAACAATAAAAATAGGTTAATTCAATATATCAATCTTAGCCTAAGATAAATCAAGTTGTTAAATTGTAAGTAATAGTTTATAATCTTTTAATATATAAAGAATATGATCAATAAGGTAAATTCTATGGATGCATTATAACTCTGCATTTGGATGACAATACAACTTCTTTTCAAATGCACATGGATCATTCAAAAGAGGAAACGGGATAAGGATATAATAATTTTATGTATATTAATTATAATAAAATATCTTACTAAAAGGAAACATCTAAGAACTAGTTCATAACTTAACTTTGTAACACATATTAATAAAGCACCTTCTTCCTTTTAGGCAATATTCTAGGCACTGCTGTGACTACATTACTCAGTTCATATATCTCCTATTACACTTTGTATAAATTGTGTATTCGTGCATTGTTTCTCTGTTCCAACCCTCCATATCCATTAATGTAAAATTGCATATAGTTTTGATTCAGTTGCTAGATCCAAGATATTTATTAAAACACACACACACACACACACACACACACACACACACACAGAAAAAAAAGCCTCCATTTTCTTCATATATAACAGTCCAAACAAACAAAAAAAATATGTGCCGGAAAGACTGCTTCATATACTTTCATAATTGTAAATAACTTCAGAAGAATTGAGAATATGAAATAAAAAGTAAGGGGAAAGTACTCAAGGGAGATTTGGGTTAACATTGAAATAAATGGCAGAATAAATAAAAGAGAAGGAAAGCACTGTTGATTGTGCATAAAAGAGAAAAATGAGAAGGTAATGAAAGTTGATTGTGGGTCGCTCTGCTTCCTGTACGTTGCCGTTCGTAACGCATCTGCATGTCTTTTTCTGCTTTTATGATTTTAATTTCATTTCTATGCAGTATTGCTGAAGCACAAGCTGTATCAATATCAATGAACTATTAGAACGCCTCTTTTGAATTATATTTTTTAGCAAACCTTTTCTAAGCAGGAACAAGCTGAGTCTTTTCAATATTCCAAAAGAAACCTTAAGCAGTTACCAGGAAGCCGTACTTGTGAAGACTTTTAAAATATAGAACAAAGTATATTTTAACTTAATTCAATGAACGCTTATTTAAATAGGATAATTTATCAGATAAAGAAGTGGCAAGGCTAAAAGCAACTGAAAGACATTCAGGAACCAGGTTTTATTCATTAAGATTTTATGTATTTGGAAAAGAAGAAAGTAAGTTGCCAGCTGATTTACTTATTAACAATTCTAAATTCCATTATCAATTTTAAAGTATTATAAAAATATATAATATTTTGGATATTATTTATATATATGTATATATATGGATATAATATATCCAATGACTTTCTTTTTTTAAAAATTATTTTAACATTTATTTATTACTGAGAGACAGAGAGAACAGAGCATGAGCATGGGAGGGGAAGAGAGAGGAGGAGACATAGAATTTGAAGCAGGCTCCAAGCACTGAGCTGTCAGCACATTGCTGGACGAGAGGCTTGAACTCACGGACGGTGAGATCATGAGCTGAGCCGAAGTCGGATGCTTAACCAACTGAGCCACCCAGGCACCACTATCCAATGACTTTCAATACAGCACTGAAATAAAAATTCAAATCAACATAATCATATGAACTGATAGATATTAAGTTGAGAACAAATAAGAATGAGAGATATGTTACCTCTTTGTCAGTAAAATTTTACCTTTAATTTTTTACTTTAAATACCTCAGAATGAGGGTTTTACTCACTGATATAAGCATGTATTTCTTATACTTTTATTACTTCATTACAGAATACATTCTATCCAAATTAAATATCAAAAATATCATTTAATTCTATACAATAAAAATAATATCATATTCATTTGGAACTTGACTATGGAAAACATAGATGTTTGAACAGATTTAATGTTTATTTATTTATTTTGAGAAAGAGAGAGAGAGAGAGAGGGCACAGACATAAGTGGGTAAGGGACAGGAAGAGAGCAGGCTCCAGTGCTCTCAGTGCAGAGCCTGATGCGGGACTTGATGTCACCAAACAGGAGATCATGATCAGAGCCAAATTCAAGAGTCTGATGCTTAAATGACTGAGCCACCCTCGTGGCCCTCAGTTCATCATATTTATATATATTTATGTGTCAAGTGTTACCAGTGGAATGATTAAACTTACATAGCTTACCTATCCCATGCTGCTTAAGTGGTTTTCTGCTTCTCCTGTGTCCTTGGCTGAAGACCACTGACCTTCCCTTGAAATACCATGGAGAAAAAGGTCAACATACAGATAAGTCTACTTCTCATAGAAAAATGTTCACTATATTTCCATCTAGGTATATGTTGCAAAGACATATGCTCTGAGGAAAGTATATGGGTATTAAGTGTGCAAAAAATAAATTCTGGGAATGCCTGGGTGGCTCAGTCAGTTAAGCGTCTGGCTCTTGACTTTGGCTCAGGGCAACAACTCATGGTTCATTAGTTTGAGCCCCACCATCGGGCTCTGTGCTGACTTCATGGAACCTGCTTGGGACTCTCTCCAAGTCTCTGCCCTTCCTGTGCTGTCTCTCTCAAAATAAATAAATAAACTTTAAAAGATAATAAATAAATAAATAAACAAACAAATAAATTCTGTATTTCTACATGTAATGAATTATTTACCTATGGAAGCCTGCTCAGAAGTTTGTACATGTTTGTCAGTCCATTTCCATTGAATTCATATCTTCTCTCCCCTACATATTAAAAAAAAATGACAACAGCATTGTGTCTTAGCAAAAGAAGATAACTGGAGGACACATCCTCACCGAATTAAAGCATTCATAAAATTCCAGAGGTCATTAGATTCGTCACCTGATCTGTAGGTGTTTAGTCATTCAATATTCCAGTATATTTCCAGCAAACAATATAAAAGCTGTCAAGATCATTGATATTGGTTCACATGTGGGCTAGAAGTGTGCTGATGTAATTTACAACCTGATATTGCAGAATATTATACATGATTAATTCACTTAAGTTTTCTTGTTATGGTGTTTATTTCCTCGGCTCCTTTTACTGCTAACTTATAATGATGGGGACCCAGACAATTACCATCATCTATACATACCACATCTATAGGTAAATGAGAGTGAACCTACATATGATAGAGTTTGGCATAGTGTCATAAGAACAAAAATAATCACCCAAAATATCTATTAGTATGCATATTTCTTAATAAAATACATTTTTTTATCAAGTTATAATGGAGTTGCCCTATTTCCTTCTCTCCAGCTAAATCTTCTCTTCCTTGTCCCCCAAATAAATACTTAATTATCCAAGCATTCAATATGATGGAATAATAACTTAGAGTATGTGTAAATCTTAACAAAGTTCATACTATTTAGATTTATGAACTGCAATACATCTTAAAGAAGGAACTGATTTCATAGATTTAGCTCATGCATTAAAGAATTAAAAGCTTCTACTTCAGAGTTAAAAATAAGCATAGATTGCTTACCATGTAAACAAGTTGTTCTAGATGGGGAAAAAATACCTAAAGTTACATATATCATCCTCCTATGAAATTTTTAAAAATATTCCACAATAGTTCACAAATAATGTAAATATACTAAAGATAATTTTGTTAAGGCAAGAGGTTGTACCAAAACATTCCACAGTATTACCCATGAAAGAATAATACTCAATATTGAGGGAGGATGACTGCGATAGAATTATCCCTAAACTTGACATTGTTCTTAGAAGAAAAAGTACTTTAGGATTCATTCTAAATTAGAACTTTTTCAAATGCAGTTTCTCAAAGACCAAAGACTCTTATGCAATATATCTTAAGTAGGATGTGGAAATGGGCATTTTTAAAACCATCCATATGATACGAACAAAAACGATTTGTGAACCATGTTTTGTGAAGTATTACAAGTTTTTGTTGTTTTGTTTTGTTTTTTAGTTTGGGAAAGTGTCTGGGCTGTCAAATGTTCCATGCTGTAAGGTGCAGCTCTGAGGATGTGAGTGAGAAGAAGGCAACTGATCAAGTGACCTTCATTCTATGGCACAGAATTACATGTTCCCTTGCCACTGACATCAAATGTGGCATTCAAAGATGCATAAACATGTTCAACAGTGCTCTGGGAAAACCAACATCCAAATCCTGGCTCATTTAAGTTGTTTAGCACATATGAAACATACTAGAACTTTCCATATAAGTTTAAATATTGCAGAAAAATAAAGATATATATATATAGAATATTGAAGAAAAATAAAGATATATATATATATATATATATATATATATATATATATATGTATATACAGGTTTTGAATCACATCTCACTTATCTTTTATTTTAGAGATCATAGGTGTTTTGTTTTGTTTTTTTCTTTTCTCTCTGGACTAAAGATAGTTATCATGTCTCAGAAGGCCCCTAATTTCGTATTTCCCACTGAAAAGACTTCATTTTCAATTAATACTTTCTCTCCTACACACAGATGTCTGGACTTACCTTTTGTAGTTGTATCAGCCTATGTTCATCATAATACAATAATACTGTAATATATAGTTGATACAGAGATGGCCATGCAGTAACAAGAGTCTTGATACTTGTGAGTCTAAACTAAGAAATAATATTTATGTTGGTGTAGAACTTTAGAGAAAGAGGACTTTTGCCTCTTTTTAAAATTTTTCTCTAAAAAAAAAGGAAAGAACCCTAAAACACAAACTCAGCATATCTAAAAGTCCAAGTGTATGATGGAGACCCATCAAGTCAAATGATGGTCAAGCCGGGTATAGGATGAAATTGATTGGTCACCTGGAGTTTCATATCAGAGTTAACCCAAAGGTAAAGGTAAAACCCCCTTATTTATAGGAAAAGAATTGATTACAAATGGTATGTGAATAGGCTCTGGCACTCATATCCCAGAGTAACGAAGGAGCTGAGAATAATTAAAAAACATAAAGACACACTATTTTCGTGTGAAGAAAAAGAATCCTGAGAAATTTGCAGTTGATGCTCTGTACTGACCAGAAACAAATGTACACTCTGTACAATATTGAGATTCATCGTAAAACAAGGAAACTCTCTGGTGGCCTTAAACACACAGCTTTTGGTTACTCAACTATGTGAATCACGTGCAAATTGCTAACAAAGAAAGAACTCTTCACATTGCACCATTCAGGGATTTGTAACATTTTTTTTTTGTTAAAGTATAGAACCAATCTCAGGTCTGACATGTGAAGAGCCGAAGTCTTCACTCCTGTTCTCACCAGAAGAATAGGGAACAAACTGAAATCAATGACTCTTAGTTCCAGCAGAAGATTGCCACCACGAAACAAATGGCTGTCCCCAAAACTGGAGGGACAGGCAGATACAGAGAATCGTAACTTACCAGGAACAGAAAACATTTCTAGAACCAGAACTGAAAGAAACATTCAAAGGTTAACTAACTGCTGGAGACTAGCCATATAGTAGCTTGAGAGATAAAAGTTCCTAGAGGCTGAGCCTTAGGGGATGCCTCACATTTTTGTGAGTTTTACCTCAAGCAGTTTTACCATATTTTCAAGGTGAAGCTAAGAGAAAGCTTCTTTCTTGCTCTGGCATAGCCAAATGAAAACTAACCATTTTGTAATTGCCCAGAATTTTTTAGACCCTTCAAGAAAGGAGAAACTATTTTAGCTAACCAACCTTAGAATAATGGAAATATCTAATTCTAGCCATCACTCATCCTCTGTTCTTACTTAAGTCTAAATGAAGCTGAGAAGCATTTGTGAAGCACACAGCCCAGGAGCACAGGCTCACTATTGGGCTGAGTCCTGCTCAGAATTCTAGAATGCTTCCTCTTTTTCCCCACATTTCATCAATAGGGCCTATTTACCTCAGTTCTCTCACCTGATACATCATGACCAGCTTTCAACAAAACTCACAAGGCATGCTGAAGGCAAAAATCACAATCTGAATAGACAAAGCAAGCAACAGAATCAGATATGACAAGGATTTTGAAATTGTCAGCTGGGGATTTAAAATAACTCTGAGTAATATGCTAAGGACTCTAACGTAAAAAGTGGAAAACATGGAAAAAAAAGAGACAGGTAGTATAAGCGACTCTAAGAAAGAATAAAAAAGAAATGGTAGAAATAAATATATTGTAACAGAA
Source organism: Neofelis nebulosa (assembly GCF_028018385.1). NCBI lineage: Eukaryota > Metazoa > Chordata > Mammalia > Carnivora > Felidae > Neofelis > Neofelis nebulosa. The sequence goes on along the minus strand of NC_080784.1, from coordinate 93,566,518 downwards.
ATGAAGAATGCTTTTTGTGGGATTGTGAAGAGACTGCAAAGAGTGAAGGAAAGAGTAATTAAGGTTGAATATATGTTAATGAAAACATTCCAAATTAAAAAGGAAAGAAAAAAGAAATAATGAAAAAAGGGGGGATGTGTAACAGAATATCCAAAAAATGTTGGACAATTTCAAAGGGTATAGCATATGCAAAATGGGAATACCAGATAGAGAAGAAACAAACAAACAATATATTTAAGGTAAAATGGCTGAGAATTTTCCAATGTTAATAGTAGAAAACAAACCACAGATCCAGGAAACTCAGAGTACTGTGACTAATTTATAAATGAAACTTTGATCAGTATGTAATTATAGTGAAAAAAACAAACAAACAAACAGCAAATAATAGGATTTGGTACTATCCATGGTTTAAGGCCTCCACTGAAAGTCTTGGAATATGTCCCCCTGTGGATAAGAAAGGACTACTGTATGGCATTAAATGCTTATTTTAGAGAAGAAAAAAGGTATCAAATCCATCATTTAAGCTTCCACCTTAAGAAACTAGAAAAAAAGACATTAAGTGAAAAACAAGAAGAAAGACAGTAAGAAAAGAAATCAATGAGATTGAGGAGAAAAAAATAGAGGAAAAATAATAGAACCAAAATTAGTTGTTCAAAATAATTGATAAATTGAAATACCTCTAGATAGACTTATTAAAAAAAGAGAGAAGACACAAATTATTCATGTCAGGAATCAAATAGGGGATTTCCCTACAGATCCCAGGGATGTTAAGAAGATAAGAAAGAAACACTAACTCTATAACCAATTGCTTGACATAATCAACCAAAACTGAATTCATAGTTTAAAGTATCCCAACACAGAAAATTCTAATTCTGCACAGTTTCATTAGTGACTTCTACCATTTAAGGAAGATATAATACCAATTCCACACCATCTATTTCCGAAAACAGAAGAAGAAAAATACTTCTTAACTAATTTTTATAAGTTCAGCACTACTCTGATTTAAAAATCTGACAAACACATTGAAAAACATTGAAAACATTGAATCAGCTAAAAACATATGTTCACTCAAACACTTATTCACGGATATGATAGCAGGATTATTTTTGATAGTCAAGAAGTAAAAACAAATGCCCATCAACTGATGAATAAACATAATATACATTAATAGAATTAGATATTGGTTAGCAATAAAAAAGAATGGAGTGATGTTAACATGCTACAAGATGAATGATCTTGAAGACATCCTATAATGCAAGAATACCACCACTTGGTCGATAGGACAAATTTCCTGAGGAGCACCGGTTTTAATTCACTATACTTCCCCTTTTTCTGACTCCTTTCTTCACACCACTTTCTTTTAGATCGGTTTCATCCTGGGGACTCCTGGGTCATTTAAGTTCAGACGTCAGCCCAGGTCATGATCTCATGGTTCATGAGTTCAAGCCCCACATTGGGCTCTCTGCTGTCAACACACAGCCCATTTCAGATCCTCTGTCCCCTTCTCTCTTCTGTCCCTCCCCGGCTGGTTCTGTCTCTCAAAATAAATGAAAAAACTTAAATAATTTTTAAAAAGATAGATTTCATCCTGTTAAAAAAATATTTGCTCTTATTTGTAAAGTGAGGTAAATAACATCCTGATTAAAGCATGACACGATTTAGTTGAAGATGCTCAGGGATCAAACTTTTGAAAAAGGTCAGTCAGCTTGTTAACAGAGACCATCAGCGGCTTGCAGAACAAAAAAAAAAAAAATCAGATAATACACGTTTGCTAAAATAGATAAAAAAGAACAAGCAGTTAAAAATGGGTGAAAAATTCTAGGGTTTACTGGGACCTAGATAATCAAAGGCAGACAGGTGACCTTTGACTAAACCCATTCACTTGTGGGGTGAGCTATAAGGAGGGCCCAAGATAGAGTTTTGTTGCCAACAGTACCCACAGCCAAAGGGCAAACTCAGAAGGTCTCCTCTGATAGAAACTAGAAAGGTCTGAATAGTCTTTTCTTGAGTAATGCTTGGCACACATCATCCTCTAGTTTGGATAGGTTTGACTACCCAGAAGGATGGGGCTCTTTGTGCTGGTGGCAGTCTTGTGCTAACCCCAGATCCTTAGCTAGGAGTGTTGCTCCAAATCCACCCTGATACTTATTGGCAGACGGAACTCCATCCATCATCCCAGGTAGAGGATTACGTTGCCTGACCAACACCACCATAAGCTCATATTTAGGATTTTAACCAGCAGTCTTGGGTCAAGCCCTAACCTGATTCCAAGTTTCATAGCTTCATCAGTTGAAATAATACTAATAGCGATCATGTTGTTGCAGATCTTTGCAGCCTGCCCAGTCCCAACAGCTCCACAGTACTCCATATTGGAGTCCATGCACCGCAGCAACTCTTTGTAGCAGCAAATTCATCTTTGACTTCTCCCACCAAAAATAGGAGGTTTCCAGACAGAACAGCCCACACAATACCAGGAACAGGGACATCCATGAAAACTGCTCCCATTTTCTCAACTTCTTTGGCCAATTCTCTTGAAACTGTGGCATCGATAGTAGTGCAATCTATTGAAAGTGAGCCTTTCTTCACTTTTTTTTAGAATTTCATTTGCTCCAGAATAGTCTTCTATCACATTGACACTCGTAGGCAACATTGTAATAATTCTGTCAATTCTTTCAGCTACATCTGCTGGGGAAGACACTACCTGCTCACCTGCATCTTAAAGCTCTTTGCATGCATCAGGGAACACATCATAAATAATAATGAGTAGGATAGTCATTTCATGGGATTTTTGCCATTTTTCCCCTTTATTGCCCAGTCCAATGAATCCAACTGAACACTTAGAAACCAATGACCTAGAACACACTTTTGCAAGGCTGGAGGCTACCAGTCATTGTCAGTGCCTCCAATACCTGAGTCCAGAGGGGGCTCAACAGAGCCATAAGGAGGCTGGCCCACTGCCCCAGCCCCGCCTCCCAGTGGTAACCCCCGAGGTTTCCCGCTTGCCCACAGACTGCTTTTACAAACTATTAAGTGCAATTTAACAGCAAAGCCTAATCACATCATTGCTATGTGGATTAAATTTGATAATGTCATTTGCAAGCTACAAAGCGCTTTATCAATATATGATATATATTTATATTATGTTACATATAAACTATAATGTTATAAAACCAGATGTTTTATTATTATTTGCAAATTTATTAAAGTCTAACTTGTTTAATATTAATCACCTTGAAATAATAAATTATGACTAGTGAATTGGTAAAATTTCAATTTATATTCCTCTTATTCCCTACTGTATGCATCCTGCCTCTACTTTGAACTTTTTGCTAGTGTTTGGAGTGTTTCTTGGTAGCAACTTTGGGGATAGAGTATTATTTGATCATTTTAAACTATATTTTTAGAAGGAAATAAATTCTCTCTGGGTTTAAGATAATATAAAAATCAAAATCAATAGAGAATATATTAGTCTGGGATTGGTTTTGAAAGTTCTCAGATGGATCAGGGGGTCAGAGCAGTGAATTGAGTCTCCTTTCCTTAATGGGTTTTCCCTTATATTATTTAAAGTACTCAAAGAGAATTAATCCTTGTTGTGGAGAACATTAAAGGAATGGATCAATTTTTCCCTCAAAGGAGTTTTCAAATAACCCATATGACCTTTGCCTTTTTGATTGTTAAAATCCTAAGATATCTTATTGTGTCTCTTGAGGTTTCTTTTTTTCTTCTTCTTTTTCAATATTTGTGTTAGGCGTTGGTTTTTGCCTGGGGCAAGAACCTAGTAGAGGAGAAATAGTAGTGTTTTAAAAGCACAAGAATCTAATATGCATTTCTAAATCTAACCTTTAAAGAGATTTTATTTTTCTTAAACAAAGATGAATCTAGGCAGAAATTTTGGAGGACTTGAAATTGCAAAAATTAAACTTCTATAAATATTTAAATAACTGTTTGTCTATATTCAAGTGTTTATTTGACCATAATAGTAATCACTTTCCCGATTTCTCAATATTACTTTATTGAATCAAGGAAATATATGGACATTCTTACAAATATGGACATACTCCTGCTCAAATCACTTTTCTGGCACTCATAAAAAAGATACATTATTTCATTAAACCACCTGTGGAGGCACTTCTTCCATATTAAGAAAAAAAAAATCCTCTAGTTCATAGAAATTTGGCTAAACCCATATATCCTGATTTTAGAAAGATCACTAAGCAATTTAACGTCTGATTTTATTCCTAATCATAATTGAAGAGGTAATCTCAGTTACTAAGTTCTCTGATTATTATTTAATTTCCAATATTAATTTATTTTTCTTACCCTACATCCATGATGCCAGAGTGGAGGGTTTTGAGATTAAGCACAATCTGAAAAATGACAAATCACATGGGGTTAACAGAGATTTTGAAAACATTTCTGAGTGATTCCTTTTTTCATTAAAGATAACTTTAAAAAAGAAATAAAGTTATTAAGATGACATGGCTCTTCTCAAAAATTATTTTGAAATATTATATTTTCACACTTCCTATATTTTTAAAAAAACATTCCAAATCTATCTGTTCATATGGAAATAGCAAAATTATATTATCTTTATTTAAGATCCAATTCATTAACCCCTTTGTGCTAGCAATTATTACTATATCTTTGCCACCTGTAGGACTGCCTGAGTCAAAGTCAGATTTTTTTTTTTAATCAGTAAACTTCCCTCTTTCTTGGAAAAACACACAAAATATTCCATTACTATCCTTTTGAAGTCTTTATGATCTGTAGTGACGTCCACTTTCATTTCTGATATCGGTCATTTGTGTTTTGTATTTTCTCAAACAGTATGGCCAGAAAGCATTTCAATTATATGGATTATGTCAGGTTGGGTCCTCCTAAAACCAAACACCAAGATGGGATTTGTTGCACAAAGAATTTGCTATGGAATTGTCTGTGAAGGATAAAAGATGAGGAGGGGACAGAAATCAGCTGGGAAAATCTCCAGACCACAGTGCAACTTTGACAGCTGTGAAAAGAGAAAAAAGAGAAAGAATGGGATAGGAAGACCCTCTGACACAGCATGGTTCTGAGAAAGCTTCAGTCATAGCAATGGGTTTCCCCATCAGAGTAATCCTGTGTTAGGAATGGGCCAGGACTGCTACCCTGGCTGTGCCTTGTCTTTGACTGAGCGGTCCCTGAGTGAACACCAATGGAGCCAAGACCATCGGTCAAGGATACTCTTCACATCAAGTTTCTCTTGAAAGAGATCTGAATAGAACACTCCATGGGTATCAGAGTCTATAGTTTTCATGAAAAAGATACAAGTAATTCATGCAGGTTCTGTGAGAAGCTCTTCCATAGACCCTGTGAGTCTCTCTCCCTGAGGAGAAGCTGAGCAAAGTGAAGTTTGTAGAATAAATTACAGCCCCTATACTACTCACTCTTGAGGTGACAGCGAATACCTCATTCTCTAGTTCCTAATGCATTCTGGTACCTCTTCATCTTTATCTATCATGCTGGCAGGTCTTTGTAGCTTCCTAGAAAGCATGACTCAGATCCCTGTTCCCTTTGGTTATCATACTGCTTTCTTGGGCCTGGTTATCGTGCACGCCCATTTATTTACCATTATAAACAGGCAAAGGTAAACCAAGGGGCATCCAAATAGATAACTTGTGTTTTATATTTCTCTTAGTTGCCATTTACAAAAAAACAGTACAATCTTCGTCTTATGATCAGGGCCAATTACTTTCCCTAAGATGGTGATTATTTTTCACCTGCTGTTTCTGGAAAACTAGAAGTCCAAACGTTCCTGCAGTGGTGATATCTTTGAGTTCAAAGAAATCCTTATGGCATTCCCTTAAAGAGTGTGACCTCTTTGTGGAATAAAATAGCCAACCCCTGAGTTTTGGGTCAAGAAGCAAAAAGTCCTCCATGGTTCAGTGGGAGGGATGCATCTGGGGCCACTCTTGTTTCCACTGATTAGTACTTAATCCCATGTATTCTTCCTTTGGGGAAACAGCTCCATATAGAGGTCTCTGATTTGTATATATACTGGATACATACTGGAGAATGATACACATTCTCTCAGAGAATTTCTTCTAAATTGTTGCTTTAGCTGTGCCCTTACTAGGCTATTCCAGTGTTCCATAAGGCTGATTATTCTGCAGAGCACATGGTCATGGGACCAATTCCACACCTCCTTATCTATGAATTTGGTCCTCACTGGGTGCTATATTATGTGGGATTTCATACCTGTAGATCAGGTCTTTTGTCAGCATCAGTATGTTGGTACTTGCTGAGGTTCTGCACATAGACTAGAAAATCTATACCCAGAGTATGTATCTTTCCTTGTGAGGAAAATTCACTGACCGTATAGGATGAAAGGGTCCCAATTTAGCAGTTTGCTACCAATGGGCTTGTTGGTGTCTTAGGACTCAGTGCAGGTCTCTGTTACTGGCAAGTTGGACATTCTGAGGCACCAGTATCTGGAAAGGTAAGTAGGTAGGTAAGCTACATAGGCAAACCTTCGTAAGTGAAAGTCTATGTAGTTCACTACATATGTAGATTCCATCTTTGCACCGTGGCAAGACCATTTATGTGTCCATTGTCTTGTTCTGTGGTGGCTAATAACCAAGGAAGAGCAGGGTCAGCTGTGCAAGTCATTTTGGATGTTTAGTGACTCTTTCATGGTGGATACTTTCTGGTTCCTATAAATATCTGTCTACATGCCTTTAGCCCACATCTCCTTGTCTTCATTCTTACCACCCTGTTCCTTCTAGACCCCAAACCAACCAGTCTGGCCATATAGGGCAAACTGTAAATGATATTATTTTTAGTTCTAATGCTAATTCTCTCTGGTTCTATTTTTTCTTATGAATAGAAAAGAACAAACACATTAGAGAAATGAGCAACTGCATATAATGTACCGTGGACATATTAATCTGCGTTAGCAGTCTACAGTATTCTCTAAAATTCATTGGTGTGTGTGTGTGTGTGTGTGTGTGTGTGTGTGTGTGTGAAGTGGAATTTTAAATGTAAACATGTAGCGATCTTCAACCCTGCATCCTTTGGCTCCATTCAGGAGATGGCAGAGATCAGTTCTACTATTCTCCTCATCCTGGGAGATATATGTTTATGAATACATAATTAATGTTTTATTAAATGTTTACATTATTTACCATCTTGAACAGAAGGGCGATATCAGAGGCTTCCATTTGTCTTTTCCCTGCATGTTAGCTTTAAAAAAAATTAATGCATATTTATTCTTGAGAGAAAGAGTGTGAGCAGGGAAGGGGTAGAGAGAGAGGAGGGCAGAGTATCTAAAGCATGCTCCTCACTGACAGTAAAAACCCTGATGTGGGGCTTGAACTCATGAGCCATGAGATCATGACCTGAGCCTGAGTCGAATGCTCAACAGACTGAGTCACCCAGCCTCTCCTCCTCTCCACATTAGCTTTTATCCAACAGGTAAAGGACCCAACGTGGTTGTTATGCAATCCCAATTATAGATTCAGAGACTAGGGAAATGACCCCTGGGTGGGTTTGCAAACACAGTGAAGCTGCTGTAAGCTGAACTCTAGCCAAGACTCCATTTATTACATGGCCTCAACAAGCCCTCCCCCTAAAAGTAGAGCCATGAGGATACTTCAGGTCTCCTAGTTTTAATGTCAACTAGTATTTGTGCCCTTTAGTGACCAAAATGTTTGGATATTTCTTTTTCCTGGTGTGTATTCACCTAGGTAAATGACCACTAGTACTTTGGGAGAAGAACCGGGGAAACAATACAGGATATAATACTGGGGAAACATTACAGTGTATACTACAGTGAATAATTCTTCTAGGGACCCTGCAACCATTTCAGTCAATGGGTTCCAAATCAGAAAACTGGGCTGGGTCCTGGAATTGAGCAAGAGATGGTGACTTCTTATCAAGGCAACCAATTGTAATCTCCTGCTCTTCCATTCTTCCCTTACAATTGGAAATTCCAATATGTCCATTTTCCTCAGCTTCCCTACCCTTCCTTTATTGCCTGTCAAAGCAATTGCCAGTCACATCACTCAGCATGAAGCATTGCATTCTAAGAGGTACCCTAACAAGGAGTATATCCTATACCTCAGTGTCCTTGACAGGAAGTTAATTTATATAACCTGAGAAAGGACTCCCAAGTAACAAAATTTCTTAGTTATCATCCAACCTTTTATGTAGCCCCTTGAATCAATCATACTCTTATTCAACCCCCAGGAATACATCTTAAACTCCTACCGGTACATGTTAGTTAATTTCTGTAGCACCTCTAAAGGTGTAAAATTTCTTTTCTCTCTTAACAGACTTTAGCATATTCCAGTGGTTATAACAGGATCTAACCATTGCAATTGGCAAATAAGCCAGAGGAGGATATGGAAGTTTGTGAAGGAACAGCTGTTGCTATCTAGAAGAGAAGGAGCGATAGTTCTAACTAGGGAGGGAAGGGCCACCCATGAAAGTCACAGGGCTCAAGAGAGTCTTACAGAACCAAAATCTTTGGAGACATTTGCCTAGGTGTCCCCACCCTATATGTCATGCTGTCTGCTTTTCCTACTCAGGGCCCTGACCTTAGCATAATAGACTAGTCTGAGGATTTTAATGTCTGGGTCTCTACAGTTCTATCAGAGTTTTGGTGGTCTATTGAATTGTGTCTGCTTTCCCACTGCAGGAGATAAAGTTCACCTTACAATCTGCCTCTTAATTACCTGTTCAGTGCACTCCATTTCTCATTACAGAAGGTGCCAATTACAACTTTACCGTTTATGTAAGCACTATTTTTCCCATAACTTTTAAATGTCCAAATCACTGCATCAGCAAGGGCATTCCCTTCCACCAGCACATTTCTCCAAGCCAAACCCTGTGAAATCTTCAGCAATCTGGCCATCAGTGCCAGAAACTGCAACACTACAAATAAAATTTTGTATGGGTACTCTTTGCCTGCCAGACAGAGAGAGAGCCAAATCCCAAACTTCTATCTTACCTCTTGCTTTCTTGCAGGTATTGCCTCTCTTGAATGGGGTTAGCTATGCAAAAGATTTATTGAGGGGAGTGGTCATGAAAGATAAAGGAAAAGAGAGTAGGAGAAGTTATTTAATTTTTAGAATTTATTAAAACCAGATATATGGTCCCTGCATGATCTATATTGGTAATATAACATTTGCTCCTCAAAGGGTAATGATTATGCTCTTGTTAGACACAACATTCTATAAATATCAACTAAGTCAAGTTCCTTGGTGGTGGTGTTTGAATTTTCTGTCTTACTTGCTTTATTCTTGTTTTTCTACAAACTGCTCAGGAAGAATGTTAAAATCCTACTTATTATTAAAAACTTGTTCATTCCTCTCTTTAATTTTGTCCATTTTTGCTTCATGTATTCTGAAGTTCTATTATAGGAGCATACAGATTTATGGTTGGTGTCTAATTAAATGACTTCCTGTCATCATAGCTATCCTTCCTTTTTCATGCTGGTACCAAACTTGCTTTGAATCTCTTTTACGTATACTAATATTACCATCCCCACAGTATGATCATTAGTTTTGCATGTCCTATCTTGCTCTATCCATATAATTTTAGCCTTTCTGTGTCTAAATTTATCTTTAATGTTTATCTCTGGTAGGCCACACAGAGTTGTTGCTGTTTTGTTTGTGTTTTTCTTTAGTATTGGTCTATTCTAACAATATCTTTCTTTTACAGTGTTTAATGTAACTACTCTTATAGTTGAATTTGAATCTTTTTACTCTTTGCTTACCATGTCTCTTCCTCTGATTTTGTTCTTTCATTTCTTCTTTCCTGATTTTTCTTTATTTGAACGTTTGGGAGCAATTCAGGTTCAGTTTTCTGTGGGTTTTTAGCTCTTCTTATTTGTACTTTTTTTGCAATCAATGTCCAGTTAGTATTGTACTATTTCATGTTAAATAGAGAAATACTGTCACCATAAATGCTTGTATCACAACCTAAACCTTTAAACTATAGGTATACGTATCACGACTTCATGCAACATGCACTGCAGAAGACAATATATTATTTTGTTTTGATAAGTTACATGAATTATAAAGCAATTAAAGACAAAAAAGTCGTTTGCCTTTACCTTAATACTTACCAATTTTGATTCATTTCATCTTTTCCCAAAGATTCAGGTTTTCATTTGGCATCAATTCCCTTCTTTCTGAAGAATTTCTTTTCTCTTTTCTTGATGTACAGGTTGGCTGGCAAAAATTCTGTTTTCTTTCATTTGAAAATGCCTTTATTTAGCCATTATTCTGAAAAGGTATTTTCACTAGTTTCAAAATTTTAGATTTACAGGATTTTTTTTTCTTTTAGCAAGTTAAGAGAGTTCTTCAACTCTTGGTTTTGATTTTGGTTTTGGTCTCTATTGTTTCTGCTGAGAAATCAGCTGTTAATTAGATCGTTGCTACCAGTATTTAATGTGTTTTTCTCCTATTACTTTCAAGGCTTACTTTGTATCCCTGGCTTCTAACATCTGATTATATTGTGCTGCAGCATAGCATTTTTTCCTAATGTTTTTCAGTTTGATGTTCATTGTATTTCATCCACCAAGTTTTGGATATTTTGGCACCTTCTTGTTTCAAATATTTTTCTTTAGCATTCTCTTTCTCCTCCCCTTCTAGATTACATGTTACAATTACAGTTACATATATATCAACTTTTTCATGTTATTCCACAGGTTCCTGAATGTCTAGTCATTTCATTTTTCATTGGATGATTTCTACTGGCCTGTCTTCCATTTCATTTACTAATTTCTCTATCAATTCCTTGTAGTTATTAAATCTAATACATTTTGTTTTTAATTTTGGAATTTGTGATTTTAAGTTCTAGAATTTGCATTTAGTTCACTTTATTATCTCTTTTTCTCTAATGATACCTCTGATCTTTACCATCATTGCAAATATATTTTGTTTGGCTCCAGTGAGGCAAAGTATAATAGCCCCTTTAAAATCCTTGATGGTCAGTACCAACATCTGGGCCATGTTAAGTTTGATCTCAGTTGATTTCTTTTCTTTTCAAAATAAATCTCATCTTAACAATTCTCGTAACGTGTGAGAAGTTTGGAATTTTATCCTGAATATTATGAAGTGTGGAGATTTTTATTTTGTTATTTTTTTCAATGTGTGTATTTCTTTTGTTTCAGTAACAATTATCTTGGTGGACCTTCTTCTATAAACTCTGTTTATTGAGCTATAATGCCTCACATGGTTTCATTCTTTTGTGTTTATACTTGGCCCAGGAGTCAGTCAGAAATTTTACTAGACAAAATGTAACTATCTTTTCCCTGGATCTTTCTTTTTTTTTTTTTTTTTTCCTACAGGATGCTAACAGGTTTTTCCAGAAACCATAGTTTTTCTACCTTCAGTTTTCAGGTTCCCTCAACCAGAAAGACTGTTCTTTCCAGCTTTGCCTCTGACTGCTTTCTCACAGCTCCAACTGCACTTGGTCCCAGATCAACAGACACACACACAAACACACACATACACATAAGGAACTTCCTTCGTATAGCATCCCTTTCCTCTTCTGAATGAATGAATACTCCCCACCAAAGGCCATGTGGATACATTCACCTTTAGCACTTTCATTTAGTTGGTTTTCATACAATATTCAGTTTAGAATTCATATTCATCATTGGCAGAAGCAGAAATAGGAAAAACAAATGCAATTGAGCATTTAGTAATCAATATTAAAATTAAATATAGTACATAAATTAATAATACAGAAGCCAAAATGTATAATACAATATATGAATCAAAAGTAAAATTTCAGTAATAAATATCTAAAAAAAAAGCTATAAACCCAAATTTTAAAAATCATAGATGTAGGAAGTTTGACATCGGTTCATCTCCATACTTCTATATGGAAAAAAAATCACTTTTCTTATTAATTTAGTATAAACTATCACTTTTTTTAAGAGGGTGTCTTATTTAAAATTACTTAAAGCATACACAAATATTCTCATCGAGAGGAAATGGAAGCATAGCTTCCTGTAACAGACAACATCAATGTGAAACTAAGAATGATTTTAAAAGAAAGATTAGGTTTTCTTGATACCACAAAACATATTTTAGTGGCTTAAATTCTTATTATCAAAGCGGCTAGACCCTGACTTATTTTATTACTTTCAGGGAGGGGACATTTCCTGTCTATAGCACAATTACTGTAGTCTAATATATCATTCCTGTGAACCAGCAGGATTACTATCGTAACATTTACAAATCTTACATTTTTGACCTTTTAAGCTAACCTAGATTTTTGTCTAGGGACCTATAGAATAAATGTTAAGTATAGGTTTATGCAAATATGCACATTAGTTGGCAAGTTAAATGTTAAAATGATGTTTTGAGGGTAGAAAAAGACAAAATCAAAGAAAATGTGATAAAAATTGATCAAGCTTATAAAGTTGGACATATTTACCTTCGTTTTGGTATTTTTTCAGGGTTAACCTAAGAATTATTATCATGTGAATAAATATAGATAACTAATTAATACCTGTAAATGTTAATACTTCAGAATACTTGATTTTATTGTTTGTGCTCAGTTTCTTTTTAAAAATGTATATACTTATTTTGAGAGAGAGAGAGAGAGAGAGAGCATGGGGGATGGGCAAAGAGAGAGAGAGAAAGATAGAGAGAGAGAGAATGAGAATCCTAAGGTGGGGCTTGATCTTGAAAACCATGAGATCATGACCTGAGCCAAAATCAAGAGTTGGACACTTAACCGACTGAGCCACCCAGGTACCCTGTGCTCAGTCTTTAAGTAAAGAAAGTATATTCTTCAATAGCAATATTAACTTTTGTTTTATGTCTAAAGAAATAAAACAATAAGATAATATTTTGGAATATTACTTCCTTGTAGTAACCAGTACATCAAGCAAATATCAAAACTAACACTTTTTTTTTTTTTTTTTTTTTTGCCCACAGCAACATTCTACTTTGCAACGTGGTACAGGAGACAAACTTCAAAAAACTATATATACTTTCATCGTCAGTTTCACAGAAAAAAAGATTAATATTGAAATGATTGAGGAAATAAATATCGATGAGAAGAATAAAATCTTAGCTATTTTTTTTGCATTCCTAAGTAAATTTTGGAATTTATTACTATAATTTGGAATTATTACTATAAACAGTTAAGTCAGGATACCAATAAAAATATCTCAAACTTTTGAAATCCTAGTGCTTGAAGAAAGGTCTTATTTATTTCCTTTTAGTGCTTGTCTGAGTTTTCTTCTCATCTATGGAAAATCCATAGATGTTTGGATAGTTTATTACAAGGAAAATCCAAACAAGAGAAGAAGAAAACTGATACTGATATGGATTATATTGGAGGCATATTTAGATCAAAGCAAGTAAATTCCTCGTATGTTCCTGACACCACCTCCTTCTGAAAACCTTACATTCTAGTTTGTTTGCTTTTTAAAGGTGTTGTGGCTCTTGCTGAATATAAATAGTAGCCAGTTTGATTTTTCATTGTATTATAATGGGAACTAAAACCCACAATATCACCAATAGTAATATGGGAAATATTATATCTTAATATATGAACATCAGTGTTTTTCTTGTCAGAGAGGTACTAGAGTACCCTACATGTATCACCTGGAATAAAGCAAAGTATCAAGTCAAAGAGTGATTTATTCTATGAATTAGGTGGCAGAGAGTTCTGAGTTAAAAATAACCTTAAACTCTTGAGAGATAATCTGGTGAAGAAAGACTTCTACATAAAAAAGCAGTGTTCATTTGGGGTGCCTGAGTGGCTCAGTCAGTTAAGTGTCTGACTTTGGTTCAGGTCATGATCTCACAGTTGGTGGGTTCGAACCCCACGTTGGGCTCTGTGCTGAACTCTTGCTCAGAGCCTGGAGCGTGCTTCAGATTCTGTGTCTCCTTCTCTCTCTGCCCCTTGCCTGCTCGTGCTCTGTCTCATCCTGTCTCTCAAAAATAAATAAATGTAATTTAAAAAAAGTGGTGCTCATTTGGCATTTGATAAAGTATTATGTGCTAAATTTATAAGTATTTCATGTATGAGTAATAGATATTTCTCTTCTAATATGCAGTATATATAATCTGCTCATCTTTTATTTCCTTTATAACTAAATTAAGCAACAGAATATTTTACACTGAAATAAATAGAATTATTCTGGTTTTTGTTGTTGTTGAATAGCTTAAAGATACTAAAATTGAATTATTCTTAGAAATAAACTTAATTTCCAGTACTCAAAACTTAGGAAAATGTTGTTTTCTGTAAAAAACAAACAAACATAAACAAACAACCCCTCCAAAAAAACACACACACAAAAAAAAAATCCAAAAACCAAACAACATATTTTTTATCCCACTTTTTTTTTTAATTTTGTCAATGGTAGTCTATAGTTAATTTCTCCAACTCTTAACTTTGAGAAAAACTAGTCGCTGTTTGAATTAAAGATGCTGATGAATAATCTCAATTGCAGTGCCAGTTAATAAGTCATTTCTTGCTGAAGTAGACCATGTAAGGCTTAAAATCTTGTCTTTAGCATGATACATTATCATCAGGTCATATTCACCTTTTAAAAGATTGATGACACTACTCTGAAAGACACTAGTGGAGTTAGGTTTAGTTTTATAGCCAAACATTCTGATGTGACTTTCACCCAATCAAACACAGACACAGAGAGAAATGACTTAGAAATGATATAATGGAAAGACATTTCAAATTTGTGACCTAAAACAGTCACTGTGATGCTACTTATGTCATATTTCATGTAGAGGAGTTATATGTAAAATCGGTTGGCTCTACAAAAATCATAAATGTATCAAGGATATAATATTCTGATCTATGTTATTCAATTAAGCTTAGCAAGGACTACCATTCCATTTTCATGACAAAATAAATCAAATAAATGGTATGTGGGAGTGCCTGCTTGGTCAATCTCTGGTACAAGTTTATTTGAATCTTTGTTAGCTTTAGAGAGCTCTTTTAGTTGGAAAATTACCTTTCATAATCATGCACTAATCAGTTTCCCTCTTATTTTTGTAATTTTAAATTTTGAAAGGGATTATCTAGAAAAAAATAAATATCACTTTGAACAATCATGATGGAAATTCGATTAGGCGGAGGTATTAATAAGTGAAAAGGCTGAGATAGCATCTTCTTATTAAAATAGCTCGCCCTGTCTGCAACTTTAATATATTCTTTTTCTCCTTGCCATGATTGAAGTTGGCAGTACTAAGACCAATTGTGCAGAGGGCCAGCTGAATTAGCGACGGGAGGCAATTGGATTTGACCAGAGCGACTGAGAATTTTCATAAATTTTTGTCAGCTTTTAATAACGAATAAACCTGTGTGAGCATTAAAAGAAAAATGTTGACACAAGAAAAATATTTACATTTTAATCTGCTGGAAATTCCCAATGAAAGTATTCAAGCCTCGTTTCATCTCTTGTATTTATTTTTGTGTGGGAGACTGAAAAAGCTTCGCAAACTAAAAATGCCTGTTGATGTCTCATGAGAACAGGAACTAGTGATTTCTCACTCTGCTATGGCGCTGGTGGTCTGTGGGCAGACTTTATCCTTTTGCTTTCTGTCAGGTGAAGCAGTTTTTGGCTGAAATAGAATATATTTTATGAATGTGCAAATTAATGGAGAAATGCAAATACTGTAAATATATCAATTGTTTTCTTCCACATACCTTCATAAACTCACAATTTTTTATACTTGAAGGGAACAATAGGATACATTTTACTATGAAATGTTTGAATGAGCAGGCTGAAAACAAATCCTTGATGCCTCTTTTTTCCCTGTAACCCTATGCCTAATCCATCAGTTAGTTCTGTTGTTCTACTTTTCAAATCTATGTCAACATAATTTTTAGCACCACCTTCACTATTAGCAAGCACCAAGTTAAAGCCACCACTGTCTCTTGCCAAGGCACCTCAATACCAATCAACTGGTTGGTCTTCCGGCTTCCTGTTTACCCGATTTCAGTTTTTAAATGGAAACAGAATTATGTTATCATCCGATGCTCTCCATCCTTCTCCATCTCCGTGTAGAATAGGATTCAGATTCCTTATTCTGTTCTATAAATTCCATAACCTGAATCCTGGCTCACCTTAGACCTTCTTTCTTACCAATATCCTTCTCCATTTCCTCACGCTTTGGGCACACTGACCCCCTCTCAGTTTCTTGAACACGTCAAGTACACACCTATATCTAGACCTCCACAATCACTGTCCCCTTTGTCCACTGCCTTCTTCATACTGGTTTCAGCTCAACTATCATCTGTTCTTAAAACCTTTCCTGAAGATACTATACTATCTAAAATGCAAAGCCCAGTCACTTTGGATGTGTTTAACTTATATTTTTAAATCTGTAACTGATATTTCCTTTTACATGTATCTATTTATCTGCTAATTTTCTGTCTCCTCTTTGACGAGGTGGGTATTTCGATTCTCTTCTCTGTTTCTCCAGTTTCCCCAGCACCCAGACAGTATCTGAAACATAGTGAGTTCTCATAAAATGTCAGTGAACTGAATGAATATGAATGACCAAGATGAGAAACGATTCAAAGACTTCTGAAAATTGAAATGTATTGAATAATGTTTTGAATAATTTAGGAATGACATTTCTAAGAGTATAAGTCAGTATTAATCAAGAATATTACAGAGACTTCAATTTTGGTGATTCCTTGTTATTCGTGCAAAATTTGAACACTCAATATTTTATTGCCAATGTGGTTAACTCTGAATTGAAAGGCATTTTTACAAAATTGTGAACTGTAAACGTTTTTGAAGCATAGTAAACCCAATATTATTCTCTTATACTTAATAACGAAACATTCGTATTTATAATAATTTAATATTTATAATATATAAGTTTCACGATATATGTTGTCTCCTGAGGCTATTCAAAATAAAAGTAAGTGTACTCATCATTGTCTTATAATGGTTAGAATTTTGTGTTCTTCATTTAAAAGTGTATGAAAAAATAATGTAAATTAAAACAAATACCTAAAATTGTGGTAAAAAACACAAATCAGTAACTAGAAGTGCAAAGTTAATGTTGTCATACATATAACTGTTGGATAACACATTTTGTATGATAAACTAATCTTCTGCTCATGTAAGCATATTTTCTAAAAAAAAATGAAAGTAAAATTCTTACCAGCTCCCGATTAAATAACTTTTTTTTCCTCTGAGTTTTTATGCATATTTTCAGACAAAAACACCCCTGAAATTCTTTATTTCTTTATTTACAAAATCAACATATCCTAAAAAACTAACAGAAAGACATTTGGTTTATTGCTATAAATGTTTCATTATACATAGAACATTTCCCACCTTGAGAAAGAATTACCTTGAGGGACTCCTGGGTGGTTGAGTTGGTTAAGGGTTCAACTCTTGATTTCAGCTCTCATGATCTGTGCATGAGACAGAGCCCCACCTCAGACTCTGCACTGAGGTTGTGAAGCCTGCTTGGGATTCCCCTTCTCTCTCTCTCTCTCTCTCTCTCTCTCTGCCCCTCCCCCACTCCATCTTTCTCTCAAAATAAATAAATAAACATTTAAAAATAATTACATTGATAAAGTGTTCTATTGTGTTACATAATACATTTAAAAGAATCCTTCAATATTCATTTTATGCATATGGTTACAATTTCCAAATAATTCTGTGGTCCTCTGAAGGCTCCTATTCCTTCAGTACTCTGACCACAGTTTTTTGTTTTTTGTTTTTTTTTTCAGTCAAGGATAAGAATGATTTATCTCTAATCAGCAGTCATAGCTAAACAAATATTAAAACTACATTTTTACATTTTATAACTATTTGGTTCAAAAATTACCCCAAAGACAAATCTCATCTGAGCAGCAGATTTTACAAGATCTGTAGTCTTGGCACACTGCGAGGAATCATGCCTTCATTACACACTAAAAGTTAAGAAACAAGTAACTGATTACTATCAACATCAATGGACTACACGCTGGGGAGTTACAAAGTAAAAGGTTACCTACTCTCAAGACAATTCAATATTTGCTTTGTATATTTATTACTTTCTCTTCAGAATGTGCATGTAAATTTAAGAATTTTACCCATATTTTATTTTAAATTTGGGATTAAATTTTGTTTTTATGTACACATATAGTGTTTCAGACTCAGCGATCGCATACAGTCTAAATTCTGAAATGGGTAGTGGCAGAAATCCATAACAATCATTTTAAATCAGACTCTGAGATATAGTGAGTCAAGTAACTATGCTAATGAGAGAGATATCAGCCCGTTGGTTTTCCACAATCATGGCTGAAGAACCCAGTTTTTTATAAGCCCCAGAATGGAGAAGTTTATTTAGGTTTACTGAGCTATTGATCAGCTATGGAATCAGGGGTTTTTGATAACTTTGACATATTGCCAGTTACTAGCTACTAACAATTTAGATGATATTGATACAATGTTAATATTTTGATTTATGTATTTTTGGATTTCCCAGGTTAGATAAAATAAGAACCTTAAGTGGACATTGTCTTTTGACAAAACTTGAAATTAGTCTCATCATCACACTTTAATATGTTTACATGAATAATAAAAATTAACAAGACATATTACCCTGCAATTATATTTAGTAAATATGGGACCAGTCAAGATGATAAATAGAATATGCATTATTTTCCAGAGATTTTTATTTTTATTTCAAAATTGATAGGAAAAACAAATACCCCTTTTTTCTAGTATAAGAAAAAAAAAGTTTTCCTTTTTCTGCTCACTCAGTTTTTCATTGAACATCATTTAAAATGATATTTAAAAATATATCTCCATATAAGGAAAACTTGGGAAACAATGAAACACAATTTTTTTTCAGTTTGTATTCTGTTTAAATCAGGGTCAATTGCCTAACTGCATTTAGATTCAAAATATAAAAAAACCACAATATTACTTTGTCCACAAAAGGAATATATAGTTTCAGTTTGGGGATAAATATCTAAAAGCATCTATGGAGAGGGTTCAGTACCAGAATTTCTGGGATATTTACCCAAAGTAAATGGAAAGGGTATTAAAATGTGATACGTATTTAAAATTTGATATACCATATATATATACATATATTTATATTTATTTATATTTATATATGTATATTGATATTATATTATATCCTTATTTAATTTAGAAGAGAAAATTTGTTCATTTAGAATAAAATATTCATTGTGCCTGTATGACAGAAGATCTACACCAAGCCCTGTAACAATGATTTAATCAAACATACATGCTCTGTGACCTCAGAAAACTTGCAAATTAATGAAAAAAAAATGACAAATACTCTTTAACAAATGCATGATTGCAAAGATTACAAATTATCTGCTCTGAAACAAAACTAAAAGTGTTATAAGACATTACAGTAGAAGATCTAATTTTGTATGGAGTCAATAAAAGGCATTTTCAAGGAAGTAACATTTAATTTGAGGAAGGGTTGGTGGGATGAGAAGCCAGAAGGAATACCAGGGAAGAGCATACCTGAAAACTCTGAGTGTGGTTGAGGAAAGAAAGCAGAGAGAGAAAGAGCTCGTAAGAAAAAGGGAAAGAAGGTCAGTGGGCCTGCAGTGTAAACATTGAGAAAGAGGGGAAGAATGGCACCAGATAAAATTGAAGAGGTTAAAAAGGTCAAATGAGGTAAAGTTTTCCAATGGAGAATACTCCCTTGTGTAGATCCAGTAAAGAGAGATACAATGTTACTGGTATTAGCAGTAAGCAAGGCCTGATGGAGAGACTACTCAGATATTTGAGGCTACGGCAAAAACTCAGGAGACAAAATGGGGACCCGGCATAAGGTACTGGTAGTAAACATGGAGGGAAGCAGAAGTTGTAAGGACGTATGTGTGTGTGTTCAGAGAGTTAATTTAATCAGTTTACCAATATTCCACTGATCTAAAGCACAACTATGTAGAGCTAGTAAATCAAGTAAAAGATGGAAGGAAAAACACATGTGGTTTTAAAGTGAATTGGGAATGACATGAAGAAGCTTTTCTGCTTTAAGTGGGCACAGATTGATGATAAGCTTTCAAGCAGTCAATTCATTAAGTAAATACTTATTTGTTATCAAATGCACCCTCTCTAAAAAGTAAAACCAAACTGCCTTTTCAGGTGTATGATTAAAGACAGTGAGATCTAGTAAAGTCTAATAAGAATTTCACCTGGAATATTCAGATGATTAAAATAGATACATTGAGGAATGGGAAAGTAACAAAAGCCATACTTTACTTAAGTGTGTGTGTGTGTGTATGTGTGTGTGTGTGTGTGTGACAGAGAGAAAGAGAAATAGAAAGAGTAATTGATAATATGCCTTAAGTGATTATTGTAGAAATCGCCACACAAATATTGAGGAGGTTTAATAAGATATCTAGCTAATATTTTGTTATTCACTGTTATAAGAATGCTGAAGGTCAACAGAGAGGATGAGGTTGAATGTTGTTTTAAATGTGAAATAATGCTATGTGCATTGAAAGTTAAAGTAACATGAATGATATTTAACAGGTCACTTGTAGACATAGAAAGATTTCCTTTTGCAAGATTAACTCGATTAACTCATCAATAAATTATAAATAGAGTTAACTGGATTATTTTTAAGGAACAAACAAGGAGATAAACACTTTAGAATCAATATAGGTAATTAAACCTGTTACATGTTACAGTCATTAGTTTCATAGTTTAATAGATGACAGAAACTCTTATTGGAACCAAATTGAATGTGCCTGTTAGTAACAATGAGTAATAATAAAGTACAAGGCTATGTAACAGAAACAAATGAAGTGTAAAGTAAAATAATAGAGGAACATGACAAGTTAATTTTTTTTTTGTTGTTTTTGCTGGGCAATGTTCTTGGAATACAGTACATCATAAACAAAAATTTACTTTTATATCTGCTAATTTCATGGGCAGACCCATAATGAATAGATCAGATCATCTGTTTTATGAAGTTATTTTCCTTATCAAACATCAGACTCCACAGCCTTCATGTAGCAAGCATTTCATTCATATTACATGAAATGATTGGGACAACCACAAGGTATCTATTTTAAACTGAGTATTTTTTGGAAACTCTCATTTATATTTCCTCTCATGTAATGGGTTATTTATTCACTGTCTTACTGAAAATATGGAACTCTCCCTGAAAACATGTCTATCTGACTCTTTAACTTCTAAATTGTTTGTCATTGATATATTTAATGCCACCTTAATTACTTAATTAAATTAATAATAATTATGATAAAAAACTGAATAAACCAGTCAAGCCAGTAATCTAAAGAATCAGCAAACATTTAGGAGACACTAAATGCGACAGCACAATCTGGTATCCAAAGAAATGGGACTCAAAAAGCAAATAGAAAAGAATTTAATAGTAATGTGATAAATTTACTATAAAGTTTATAAAGATTATAAATAGTGGAAATGGTATCTATCTATTAAACAGAAATGGATGCTGTGAAAACGAAGTCATGCCTGTTCTTTTATACTTTTTAAAAATTTATTCATAACCAAATTTATTCTGAAGGGGAATTAACATGGGTTGGATTTCTGTTCCCTATAGCCCTTTACCTATACCTCTCCTGTCACACAGAATTCTCTTGACTTTGCAGTGATGGTCAGGCATGTGGCTCATGTCCCCCCTACACCGCAAGCTCTTTGAGGGCTCATCAATGGTGTTCTCTTTGCATCTTCTACCATATCTGGATATTAAGAGTTGACAATATGGACAAATAGAAAGAGGAAATGTTTCTAGAACCAGTTTAGCTAAGAGTTCTCAAAAATGTACCAAGTCAAGGGGATAAATAAAGGTACCCACAGTAAAGCTGAGGTTAAGAGCCAAGAAATACTAGATCATGCGTCAAACTCAAACATCAAGATCAGTGTTAAGTGGTTGGAGGAGATGGCGTGAAAGCAGAGAAAGAGGACCAGGACAATGAAGGAAAAATCAAGGTGAGAATGGGAGAGTCATCAAGCTAAATCCCATTCCTTGGCAATCTTTCTATGCTGCTAGGGCACCTGGTCTGCTGAAAGGTACCACAAGAAACCACAGCCAGTGATGGTGAGTTCCTGATTCAGAATGAGTGCTTATTAGATGGATAAGCTGGAAAAACAACATTCACAGTCTACCGTACCTGTTCCTTTAAAAGTAAAATATAATCTCCCTCCCCTTAACAAAGCATATTAATAAATTAAAGAGGAAAAAGGACCCTAATTAAGGTCAAATTTGTGAGCTGGAAGATAATAAGAAAATTTCCCTAGCGCAGAGAGTTAAAGAGAGATAGGTAGGAAGTAGAAAGGACAAGTTAAGAGGAATAGTGGAAATATCCAACAGTTCCAATATTCATTGGTCTAATAGGAGTTTCAGATAGGAGATACAGAGAAAGCAGAGATGACATTCGTCAGCCAGCCAGTTCACAAATGCGTGTGTCTACTTTCTTCCCATCAATGAATTACGTCAGTGATAATAAGGGAGACCCTTCCTTAGAGCAGTTGTATAATAATCATTGAAAAATAAATTAGATAATTCAGGTACACATAAGTATTAAATTGAAAGATAAAACTCATAATGTGATAAAGAAAGATAGTGTTTAGAATGGTGTGGCTGGAATCACAACATTGTGAATGACATTGGAATTAAATATATATGTGTGTGTGTGTGTGTGTGTGTGTGTATAAAGTGGACTATATATTATTTTATATATACAGAAAGGGGTGGTCATGTGGACTCTGAAACAGATCAGATTAGCAACTATAAGAAGCCCTGTAAAAGGAATGAGTTTCACATGTTTTGGAGAATGAGAAACAGTGATTTGGGGGTGGCAGGACATTATAGAATTAGAAGTCAGAAATGATGGCCAGGCCTTATAAAAGTGGGAACATTTGGACTGACCTATAGGGTTAGGATGTTATTTGAGTTGCAATGAGAAGCCTTAGGAAGACTTTGGTTTTATGCTTTAAAAAGCTTCAATTCTGCTTCATAAGAATTATTTCCCTTGGTAGGTAGAAATGCTGTTATAGCTCTAGGTGGACAAAACCGAAGAGGAGATCAGTTAGACTACTGTTAAACTAGTTCAGGTAAGAGATGATGGTGGCTGGAAGGTGCAAGACGCCTGTGGGTCCTACAGAGGTGGTTTCCTGAAGCCTGGGATCTTCTTAGCTTATCCCCACCACCTATCACTGGGGGGCTTGAACTCACTAACCGTGAAATCATGACCTGAGCTGAAGTCCAACACTTAACCGACTGAGCCACCCAGTCGCTGCTTGGTTGTCTTATATAATTGATCATCAGTTGGCACTAATTGTCTTGATTGTATAGACTCTATTTTAGTTTTCACTTACAAATTACCAATTTTTCTAGCACATACCTGTAGACATTTGCCCTGAGTTTTACACAGCAAAACATATTTTTTTGTGTGAAAATTTAAACGTTAGATAATTTTCTCATTCAATTTTTGCTCAGAAACAGAAGTTAGAAAATACAAAATGAACCTTGGAGTATGGAATGGCACATGAATTATCAGCTAAATATTTTTAAATGGAAAATTTTACTACTATTACCAACCAATGTAAAGTGATTTGTATTTCTACTTCAGGAGATTTCTTTGAGTCTGTATGCATCATGAACAACTTTAAATTAATAAAATTTTATAATTTTAGCTAATGTCATATTTGTCATTAAAGTGAACAAGGAAGTGCACTGAATTGTGTGTAAAAGATTAATACATTGTACTACTTTTAAATATCATTACTAAAGAACCAGAGAAAAATATGCAATTCTTTGGAGCCCATGCATGACCAGTTGCTAATTTTTCAAGTTTATTGTGTCAGAGTCGTGCTTTCTGGATTTCATAAGCAATTAGTTTGAATTAAGTGTTTTCTGTATCACATTAAATTTGGGTAAAAGTTTTGAAAGAATGTATGGAAGACCAAGAACAAGGAGAAATTCAACTTCTTAGTTGATGTGGACATTGCTTTTCAAACCGAAGTTTAAAATCTTAGTAAAAATATCTCTTTATTTCTGAATTATCCCAGTTTAGGCCTTAGTTCAGGAAACATGCTGTCCCTCTCCTCTTTTCTGATAACACTGGCAACTATGCCTTTGCTTACGGATTTATTAGCAAAACTGTCAGCAAATCTACTCTATGAAAGGGGTCCGAAATACAGTGACCCAAATAACCAAAAATGTATTTCATCATCATTTCGCATTCAGAGGGGAAGAAGGTCACCGCTCGGCATAGTGTCTACCTTTCTCAATACACGCCCTCAGTTTTGGAGACCAATGGACTGACTACCTTTTCCTCTACGTGTATTTTTGCATATCTACCTCATTTTGTAATAGTTTAAATTGATTCTCAGTATCTGTCCATGTATTTTAGAGATGACATTGTAGGCTGAACAGACCAGTGCTAAGATAAATTAAAATTTTAGCATTCTTCGGCTACAATAATCTATAGCGTAATAAACTGCAGTGAAGAACACTCACTCATGCAAATATGTGAAAAGTTCCCCCCAAATTACTGATAGATACTGGGTTTTTCTAAGAAACTTAAGTGTCTGAACATTTTTACCTAGCTTATTTGGAGATGGCTAACCAGATTTATATTACCCATAGATATTTCTATTAAATTATTTGTTATGCAATATATCCTCCTTACAAATGGATCAAACACAGATTCAGTATAAATTAAGGGGTAAAATGCCAGTATGCTTATTTTTTTTTAATTAAGTGTTTTTTATTCATTTTTGTGAGCCAGAGAAAGACACGGTGTGAGAGAGGAAGGGGCAGAGAGAGAGAAGGAGACAGAATCCAAAGCAGGCTCCAGGCTGTCAGCTGTCAGCACAGAGCCTGATGCGGGCTCAAAACCACAAACTGTGAGATCATGACCTGAGCCAAAGTCGGACGGTTAACTGACTGAGCCCCCCCATGTGCCCTCAATATGCTTAACTTCCTAATGCAGAATTAAATGCTCTTAAAATGTCAAATATATCTATGTATACTTATATATGTATGTGTATATATATATGTATGTATATATATATTCCAGTTATTCATACATGTATAAGCATACATATATATTCTCCACTTACTATTATTTTATAGAAACATCATATTCTCATTAAATAACAGTTAAAGTACAGAAATAAGATAAAAAGCTAATATTCTTTTTCATATGTCTTTCTTTTTTCTCTAAGCCTGATTAGAAAATCCTCTTCAGAGATCTTTGCAACCAATAGTTTT
Source organism: Neofelis nebulosa (assembly GCF_028018385.1). Taxonomy (NCBI): domain Eukaryota; kingdom Metazoa; phylum Chordata; class Mammalia; order Carnivora; family Felidae; genus Neofelis; species Neofelis nebulosa. The sequence goes on along the minus strand of NC_080784.1, from coordinate 93,541,283 downwards.
GTCTGTATATTCCCAGTATAAACTGCATGGTTTTCCTTGTCATTTCCTACAATTGAAATAATATTCTCATATTTTTATCAAACTTTTAAAAAAATTTAAGATGCCTTGGTGTCTTTTATTTTAGTACACACAATTCCATTTTTCAATTATTTAGAAACGTTTCAAAACTAACAATTGTACATGGTGAAGAAAATTAAATAAGCCATATAAACCTTATACAACATGCAACCTTCTCTTGGACTACTATTAATACTTTTCTGTATTTCCAGTATAAGATAGTATTGTATTACATTTTAATTGATTTTTGTTTTATTTAAACATACAGTGTGGAATGTTTCTCAGTCTTTCTAAGACTGCTTAAATATGTCATTAACTGGAAACAACATTTTTTAAACAATCCAGTGTAATGGGAGTGCGTATTTTTTCATTTTTTCTGTAATTACAAATGGTGTTTTAATGAACATGTCTATATGCAGATAGCCATATTTTACATGATTTTATGTGGTTCAACTTAAGGGCTTTTTAAACTTGAGTTTTTAGCAATAGCGCGGAATTTTTAATTTTTTTTTTTTTTCAACATTTTTTATTTATTTTTGGGACAGAGAGAGACAGAGCATGAACGGGGGAGGGGCAGAGAGAGAGGGAGACACAGAATCGGAAACAGGCTCCAGGCTCCGAGCCATCTGCCCAGAGCCTGACGCGGGGCTCGAACTCACGGACCGCGAGATCGTGACCTGGCTGAAGTCGGACGCTTAACCGACTGCGCCACCCAGGCGCCCCTAGCGCGGAATTTTTAGATAGACCGCACTTCAGATAGTAAAATCCAAATCCCCCTTTACAATTAAGGGAACTGTTTTCCCACTATCACACAGTAATATCAATGCCACCACAAAAATCACTTTTTTTTTTCTCTTGGAATTGCCTCTACGTGTGACTGCTTTATAAATGCACATTTGTTGCTCAGATGATGAACTTAGGGTTCTGACAATCCACCATCATGCCATGTTTAACTTGCTTCACACTTGGAGCAGTGATTTTGCTGTGCAGATTTTTTTCTAAGTTTCCCAATTCTGAAATTATGAACTCTCCTCTCCAATTACTGTACCCTTATCAATCCTTATCTGTCTCTGCGGATTTATTTTCTTGATTGCGTTTATCACCTTGAATTATATATTTTTTGGTTCAGGTCCCTTTTCCTTCACTTAGAATACAAGTGACAAGGTGTCATAAAGAAACGGCTTTTTGTCTTTTATACACAGGGATAGCTCTAGTGTTTCGAATGATGCCTAACATAGCAGTCACTTAAGTTTTTATGGGAGAAATCCTTTTCTTCCCTTTTTACTAATACAGGAGCATTTTCCTTTCATTTGTCACAAATGTTATCATACACTGTATCATGTACCCATTATTATTTTATTTTTTTACTGTTTATTTTATTTTTGAGAGAGAGAGCATGAGCAGGGGAGGGACAGAGAGAGAGGGAGACAGAGAATCTCAGGCAGGCTCTGCATTGTCAGTGTGGAGCCTGACGCGGGGCTCAGTCTCAGGAACCGGTGAGATCATGACCTGAGCCAAGATGAAGAGTCAGAAGCTTAACAGACTGAGCCACCCAACTGCCCCTTATTATTTTTAGATGCTATTCTCAGAGCCCTGTGGCTACCTGCTCTCAAAGGAACAGATTTTTATTAATAGGTACTCTTTGCTCTTTTACTTTTTTTCGTTTTTCTCTGCTTGGCAATTAGAGGGCTGTCTCAGGCCAAATTCTTTTATTTTCAGACTTGGGGCATTTTTTTTTTTTTTGTGATCACTTCTTTTCATTCTATATTTCCTTTTATTTCTATTTATTCACTTTCTAGGAGACCATATTTTGCCTTTTGCATTTAAACTGCCTTCACTTACCTTTCGAATGATTGAAATAGTAAATGCTACTAAAGACTATATGACAAATGAGGCTTTCTATCTCAGACTTAGAGGTACTCGACCTACTGTTTTCTGTGTAATTCTTTCTGAATATTAAAATCTATTAGAATTTTATGCATGTTCACTTTAAGTGCAAATGGTCAATAATTTCTGTGTCTCAATATTTTAGCATTATCCCAATATCACTCACTCTAATGAAAGCATGGTGTGTATTTAGCAGCAACATTTTTAAATGCTTATTGATAGTTTTGGTTTACTTCATCTTATCACATTTTATGTAAAATGAGCTGCTTACATGTATCAGAAAAAAGTGTTAGTGTCTTCATTCATAGACTGTGGAACCATTCTAGTTATACAATGGGTTCTTGGGGCAACATGGGGGTAGAGACTGATTCTCATAAGACTATCCTTGAACGGACGTTGTAGCAAAACGCAGGGGAGGGTGGACCTCTGTTTCTCACTCTTCTCATTTTACCGCACTTATTCTGGGTTGCTGATATCTATAACAAGCAGATTTTAGTTCTACTTTTTTTTTCTAAGGAGAAGAGATTTGGTAATGATTTCTTTCCTAAAGCCAGTGGTCTCTTATAATTTTGGTGATTTTTCTGTAGGTCTGGCTACTAGAAATTGCTGGGAACTAGGTGGAAAACACTGCTTGATGTTGTTTCCACAAATTTTATGCTTCATTTGTTCTGTAGAAAAATGAACACAAGCTTTTCAAATAGCCGTATCTTGCTCAAGTGTGTTTTTAGGACCTAACTCTAAAGCTCTCCAGTACTTTGGCTCACCATCAAGAGTAGTGCTGTGAGCAGCTATTCCATAATATCGTATTGCTTTTGTTATTTTATGACAACCTGCAGGCACTCAGGAGAACTGGATTGGCAATTCATATAATTCTACCACATGATGCAAATTTCCTTGAACTGCAAGGTAGCATTTGTCTTAGTAGTAACATGAAGGTGAACACCGAGTACTGTAGAAAAGCCAGTGATTTATGATCCATGGGAATGATTCTGCCCCACCGGCTGGTTAAGTGTGGGGCTTTAACAGCTATAAAGCATAAATCTACTGTCTATGAGGCTGCTCAGTTTTATTACTATTTTTCTAACTTGAGAATTGTCCTGTTGGGGATAGAACCACCTTGTCTCATCATTTATTACTCACGATTAAAGCTTTTGTTGCAGCACGAGTCTGCATATGGTGGTATTAGAAATTCCTAGTTGTGCAAGGGATAACTTGCATCGATTCTCTCAGATTCTCTCATTCTCTTCTTTGCAGTTTAAGGAAGGAGGCTAGTTGAAAAAGGAAGTCAATCAGTACAAGATTCAGGGACATGAAGAGTCCAATTCTGAGAAACTAGAGGAGTCATGCAAAGGAAAACTGAGATACCTTTGACAACAAGAGAAGACAAGTCAAAACTTTCAAAGCTGACAGAAGAGAAGCAAAGAGTCTGGTATAATTCTTCTTAAAGATAGGAGGAGAGGAAACAAAAGGAAGAGAAACGGAATGTGAAGAATAAGAGTTGAATCTTTTCCTGCAGTTAATGTCTTTGTCTATCTGATCATTTCTACTCTTGATTTTTTTTTTTTTCTTCCACTTTGGGTCTATTCCTGGCAATTTATTTATGCAATCATATACTTTCTTCCTTTAGGTATTTCATTAAAGAGGAAAATGCATTTCTTGTCTTTATGACTGTTTGCTTAACAAATGAATGATATGTATGTGCGTGTGTGTGTGTGTGTGTGTTTATGCAACTGTCATGTAGATACTAGCACTTTTCAAACTGGCATTTGGAGTTTCATAGAGTCTCATGTAGAGATGTCATATCTTAGAGATTGCTGTATGTTACCTTGCAGCAGCTATTAGCTTGAGCCAGACATAACCTCCTCAAATGGGTAAATCACAAGGTAGTTGTCAATGGTTAACAACCAAAGTGAAATAAAGATTGAATTTCAGGTTTGGCAGTTTTCTGTGGATGTACATCAGGACAGCAGAAGTCTTTGGTAGAGGAGCACCTTGGTGGCTCAGTTGGTTAAGCGTCTGAGTTAGGGTCAGGTTTTGATCTCCCAGTTCATGGGCTCGAGTCCCACATTGGGGTCTGTCCTGATGGCTCAGAGCCTGGAGCCTGCTTCAGATTCTGTGTCTCCGTCTCTCTCTGCCCCTCCCTTCTCCCTGTCTGTCTGTCTTTCTCTCTCAAAAGTGAATAAACACCCCAAAAAAACCCAAAAGTGTTTGGTAGAAAAGTTTTCTTATCGGAGTCTGGTGGTCCATGTCCTACTCCGGCTTCACAAATTATTAATTCTGTGACGTCGAACATGTCCCTTTATTATCTTAGCCCATTTTTTTCTCCCAATCTGGAAAAGACAAATAATGCTTCCCCAATTGCCACATGCTGCTATTATGAGTACCAATAGATATCATACTCAAAAGCATATGCAGACTACTCAATAACAAAGAAACATAAAGAATCATCCTCAGAATGTAGGAGACTATCACATATGCACATAATTATATCTTTAGATCTCATATAATATGCAGGAAATTTTTCTTTGACTATAGTATTCTACCAGAGAATTTCCCACTAGATTCTTCTGCTATTATTATAACACTATAATAATATTTCAGGACAGATTTACTTTATGATCAATCCCTAATTGTTATCAAATTATTCCAATATACCATGCAAATAAGCACATTTCCATATGAAAATATAGAATATGTGTCAGTAGTAAATAGCCCAAGGAGTAAACAACTTGGAGTAACACCAATTTTCATTTCTTAGCAATGATAAGAGTTGTCTACTTACACTGGGATTTTCATTAGTAAAGAAGTGATACACACATAAAACATATTTTTAATACAGTTAATGCCTGCCTAGAAGAATCCATTAGATAACTTTATAATTTAACACTATAGACAAGGCTTGAATGTAATTCAGTGACAGCAGAATTAAATTTGAATTATATTTATTGATCTTTGATTACATGTTTCAGTTTTTAATTTAGAAAAATGGTTAGATTGAATCATTCAAATAACATAATCATAACCAGTGATATGAGGTAATTCTCGCTAACATTTTACTATTATCTTAAGTATATATTGCTACTGTGTCTTAAAATTGCAGGAACATAAATTAGAAGTTTGAGGGAAAATATTTCTTAATAAAATGAAAGTCTGTTACATGTCATAGTTTAAATTTTGGAAAGTTTAAGAAAGACTCAAACAATGACAGAAAATCACTCATTAGTAACTCTGCTTTGAGAAAAACAGGAAACATAAAATACTTACGGTATGCAACTATAATGCTTATCTGACCGTAATACTATTAATAGAAAGTATCTTCCAGAAAAAATTAGGAAGTCTGAAAATGCACAGGCCATATGCATTATTTACATCATAGGGGTGACTCATAGACACACAGCCATGCAAGTGAGGTACCATATAATTGAGACCAGTATGAATTTACATTTTATTGAATTAATTTCATTTTACTAAGAACATAAATCACTTTTCAACACAGATCTATATTTCACTGATTAGTGGATTAGATTTAAAAAAGGTTGCTGTTTTTCCCAAACCAGTCACACGCTGACACGTGGTAAGCAAGGTGATTATCTACAACTCTCTGTACCAAACATGTACCCTGGAGATCTGGGATTATACGCAGCTATCATTGAAGAATGAAAAGGTCACTCGCTTCGTTATGTGCTTTAGTGTCTGGCTAACATTCAAAGTTCACACATCAGACAACAGGTTGAAATATTTATTTTCTCTACAAAGACAACACATTTTCAGAACTGGGCCCAATGAGAAAAGTTTAAAATCAAGACAATTTTCTAGACTTTTGTTTTGTCCTAAGACTGTCACTAAACTGATCATACAACCTAATTAATCGTCATCCTTGAAGCATGGCCAGGACACAAATACAGAATTATTTTACCATCGACGAATCTTATGCTGAGGAGCATTTCCAGGTCAGCAATCTAAATGTTTTGGAAAACTGTGCAAGAATTACTGTTCTAGGAAAGATGAGAATATATTCTGATGTAAACAAGTTTTAACATGTTGAATGTAAAATGTCTGCATGCGAATGGGCAGGATTTGCTAATGGAATGTTTTCTTGCTAATATTATCTCCAGGGCCTGAATATTTCTGGGTGATATGTAAGCTGATCTTTGCAAAATAATATAGCTGAATAATATGTCAGAAAGAAGGACGGGGTTGTTCATGATGAACTGGTTATGGCTTTCATAATCCAGTACATGAAGAAAAAACACGTTATTTATAAAGACAGATGTGAATGCACACTGCACTGAATTCACTAGAAGTTTTAAATAATTTACAATGACATATTGTGCTACAGTTTAGAGTCTAAATTTATATTGGATTTTAGAGAGTTCTTCTCCAAGGATTCTTGCAGCTCTGAATCTTGGGTGGGAGGGACAAATGCTGCATGCAATTCCCGTGCCTCTGTGTTCAAAGCATACTGAGAATTTCTCTGCCATGGCAAACGTTCTCTAAGAAATAAAATGAGGTTACCTATGGAATGCTTCTGCATTTGTATGGCCTATCGACATATTGCTGTCCTATACATCTTGTGACATATTTTAGTGTAAAGGCACCATCAGGTAGTCCTATGTCTCAAATTTTGTGAAATTGAACTGAAGAGGGAGCAGATTTACTAGCAAAGCTACAGACTTCTGTGCAGGTGAGTTTTCCAAATGTAATTGTAGGTGCACTTGTTCCAATTCTTCTGATTTGTTCTATCATTTCAGACTCACAATGTTCTTTTTCTTCATCCTGGGTAATAGCATTTTCTTTACCAGTAGTTTCATTTAGTAATAATCACCCCAAAATTAAATAGCATTATCATCCCTTGCCTCATGCTGTCCTTTTGGAATCCTGGTACTGAAATAGAAATTATGAAAGTTTCCATTCACAAAACATAGCATCAATGGATGAGAAGATAATGCTTTTCTACTGTAATTTTTACCAATAAACACTCCCTTGGAGTGTTTTTGGAATTCCTGGGCTACGAGTCATTATGCTTAGGCAAAAAATTAAGATACCGTGTGCCAACAGTAGAAGTAAAATGAAACATTCACAGTAATTGACAGGCCCTTTTTACATCAAAGATTGAGTGAGAAACACTTAAAAATAACTAAGTGCTTCCCAACATCCCGAATGGGAGTTCACACTAACATCTCCCACTTGCTGTGCTATGATCATTCCTTTTTAAATTGTTTTTTTCTTTTTTTCAGAGAAAGAGAGAAAGAGAGAGAGAGAGAAAACACAGAAGGGACAGAGTGACAAGGAGAGAGAAAGAATCAGACTGAGAGGGGCAGACAGAGAATTAGAGTGAAAGGGAGAGAGAGAAAGAATTGCATGCAGGCTCTGCGTCATCAGTGAGGTGCAGAGGCCAGTGCTGGGCTAGAACTCACGAGAACAGTGAGATCATGACCTGAGCTACAGCCAGATGCTTAACCCACTGAGCCACCCAGGTATCTTAGTACTACGATCATTCCAATTTGACTTTACCACAGGCAGATCCTTAGTTTGTTGCTTTGTCCTCTTATCGTTTCTTAAGGATAGAAAAAGAACATGAATGGGATATCATTCACTCTCAGAGTAAAAGGGAAGTAAGGAATTAATAATGGAAAGTGATGAGAGTAGGAGATGACAAAACAGTGGACATATTTGAAGAGACAACCGGGTAAAATGTGGGAACAAAGGTATGTCAGTACCTCATTGTTAATGAATGAAAATCATCAGCATTTCCACCTACCCACTTACATACCTACCTATCCATCCACCCATCTATCTTGTATTTATCCATTTATTATTTATCGAGTAGAAGTTGTTTCTATTTTGTGTTGCTTTGCTTTTTTCTACTTTTTGCTTGGAAAATTATTCTCTAGTACATTGATTAATGATACTGGATTTGGAGCAATTTTCCAGAGTTTATGTGGCTTTCCATGGAGTCTTGAGCTAATTATTGAGAAACTATAATAAAATTCAAGTAACTTGCTAAGTTTCATGTATAGGAAAAAAAAGCTTTAATAACTAAAGGCAAATTAATTGACCAGAAAAAGACTTGAATTTCGGAATTGCCTAATTTTATAGTGTTGTCTTTATTTGGGATGAAATATTTGCAAACATAACCATTCTGAATTTTATCAGAGTGTCTTGCACAAAATATGTCTCATGTGCCACCCCGCAAAAATATTCTTTACGTTATATGTTAGGGAGAAAATAACTCACTAACATTGCTTTGCTCCTTCTCATACTCTTTCCTCCAGTCTATCCATAATCTAACAATCCCTAAAAGTGGGTTTTCTTATTTCTATCTTTCGCCTCTAATTTTACCTAAATTATAAAAAAAAAAAGGTGTCTTAATGCTATATGAATTTGTATATTTACCGGTCTATAGCTTACCCTGACAAACACAACTGTAATTTCCTGGCCCCTGAAAAGCTTGAAAGAAACTCATCTCTTATTTCGGCACAGTAAGAAATTAGAAGGGAACATTTCAAAGGCACAAGCTGCATCCTCTTGTGGAATACAGAATGGACACACAAAGTTTGGAGTGGTCCTTAAACTCAGTAATTTACTTTAATCCAGTAAGCGTGTCCTTTCTTTGCTGCTACTTAGCACACTTGTGATTATAAAGTGGTGGTATGTTATTTGTTAATTGCCTGTGTTTCCGATAAGAGCGGCTATGGGCTCTGAATTATCTGGCACCTCTCCCTCGTCCCTAGAAGAGTACCTCGTATTTGGTAGATCTCTTTAAGAGTATTTGGATTAATGATTGTGTCTGGGACATATGGCTCACGTGTCACCTTTCAAAATAAATTGTTTACAGTGTTGGATTTTTAACTGTGAATGAAAACGATGTTAATTAAAATACTTTAACATTTTGTATTTAAAACTGTATTTTATTAAGAAAGAATAAAATCATGAAAACACAACTTAATACTTTTTATATTTTAATAAGAACTGGAGACACTAAACATTTTATGGTATCTTATAACCCTGGTTATCCTATGCTATATCCTATATGGTGCCCTATGACTCTGCATAAGGCACGCCTACTTTGGTGCTGCTCTGCTTTTATTCCCTATTTCTTACCATTGGGCTAATTCTAATTCGTTTAATTTATAATTTAGCCACGTGGAAAAAAATTGAAATTTAAATGAATTTCATAAGAAAAGAAAATACATGTTACTTTTGATATTATTACTCTTAGATTTCAGCTACCATTTTTAAAACAAGAACTTGTTTCCACATGAAGTCTGATGAATTCAATAGATAGTTAAAAATGTATATCTGTCTATATGATAAGCTTTAGATTATAGTCTAATGATATTGTATAAATTTCATGGTAAATATTTTATTTTACTTATTTATTTTTTAACGTTTATTTACTCTTGAGACAGAGAGAGACAGAGGATGAATGGGGCAAGGGCAGAGAGAGAGAGGGAGACACAGAATCTGAAACAGGCTCCAGGCTCCGAGCTGCCAGCACAGAGCCCAACGCGGGGCTCGAACTCACGAGCCGTGAGATCATGACGTGAGCCGAAGTCGGACGCTTAACCGACTGAGCCACCCAGGCGCCCCTAAATATTTTAATTCTAAAAAAATACATAAATTTTATACTTAATGACACTTGATTCACAAAATTTTTAGTGGGTTTATTTTATCTTCCATTTTTTACCTTTGACATATCAAATAATGATGGCTACTTTTTCAAATTAAATGCTTTTATTGAACCATTAAAAAGAGTTTTATTGTGCCTTACAATGCATAAATTCAGTGGCATGTAAGCTATGGTTAATTTTCTGTGTTAACTTGGCTAGGCCACAATTCCCAAATATTTGGTCAAGCATTATTTTAGATATTTTTGTGCAAGTCTTTTTTGAATGAGATCAGTATTTAAATCAGTGGACTTTTAATAAAATAGATTGCCCTCCATTATGTAGGTGGGTCTCACCCAACCAGCTGAAGACTTTAATAGAAAAACGTTGACCTCTGTCCCTGAGCAAGGAAAAATTCTGACAGCAAACTACCTTTGAACCTGAATTGCAACTCTTCCCTGAGTCTCCAGCCTCTGGTTCTACCCTATTAGATTTTAGACTTGCCAAGCCTCCATAGTCACATGAGCCAATTCTTCAAAATCTCTCCGTCTCTGTCTCTCTCTGTCTAGATCACACACACACACACACACACACACACACACACACACGCACACACATGCATGCAAACACATCTTGTTGGTTCTGTTTTGTGTTTCTGTAAACAACTGTAATACAACAAACTTTACTTATATTAGTGTTGAAGCAGATATATCTTGCAGTTCAATACTACGTCAAACACTAGAGTCTATTCTAATATTTTTCTTGCCCCTTCAGTCCTATTCCTGTTTTGTATTTGATATGAACAAAAATAAACCACAATCTTATTGAATTTGTTTTCAACTCAGTAGTTCAACTAGTTTTGTGAGGACACTAAATATATACATTTAAGAATCAATTATATGTGGACAATGTACTGATCAGCATTTTGGAATGATATTGTATGTTACCATTATTTTGTCACAAGGACGTGTGTTCACATTTTCTTTAAAGCAGTACGCTGTTGACAAAAGACAGGATACCATTGACAGGATACCATTAATGTTTATTACTCAACTGTATCCTTACTGCCTCTCTCCTATTCCTGGTAGTTCCCAAAGCATCCTCACTAAATGCTGTTGATTCTCTGTGTGGTGGCTGCCACTGTTCTTGTTTCTAGTATGCCAACTGTAACATCATCATGTGTTGTTTTGAGTGTCTTATTTATGAGCCTTGCAATAACAAGTGCCCGATAAACATTTCATAAAGTATTTGAGTCTAGCTATAGTTTAACAGTATGCTTTTTGAAAGTCATGTGACCAGTCCATAAAAGACAAGCATATTGATCCAATTTAAAATGGAAACAATCACAAATGGAATTGAAACCAGCAAAAACTAGCAAAGAAATTGGGCAAAGAGGAGTTGGGAAAAGTTATGAAGAGGGTGGGATCGTGTAAAATTTGAATCAAACATGTAGGTAAGTTGGCTTTTAAATTAACGTAATTGTTAAAAATAGTATAAATTATGTTTTCTAACATGTCCCACCCATAATTCTTTAGTACTTAACTCCTTAGACAACATTTTCTTACTTTATTTAGTAATATAGCCATTGATCTCACCTACTTTCTAAGTTGGGTGTACATTTGTTTGAAATGGTGCTGTGGTTTTTTTGGCAAGTTTTATTTAAATTTCAGTTAGTATGGGGCACGTGGGTGGCTCAGTTGGTTGAGTGTCTGACTTCGGCTTAGGTCATGATCTCACAGCTTGTGAGTTCGAGCCCCGCGTCAGGCTGTGTGCTGACAGCTCACAGCCTGGAGCCTGTTTCAGATTCTGTGTCTCCCTCTCTCTGCCCCTCACCCACTCACATTCTGTCTCTGACTCTCTCAAAAATAAATAACCATTAAAAAGATAAATAAATTTCAGTTAGCATACAGTGTAATATTAGTTTCAGGTCTATAATGATTCCACAATTCCATACAACACCCAGTGCTCATCACCACAAATGCACTCTTTAATCCCCATCACCTATTTGACCCCATCAGTTCTTTATAGTTGAGTCTGTTTCCTGGTTTGCCTTTCTCTTTTCCCCCTATGTTCATCTGTTTGTTTCTTATATATCACATACGAATGAAATCATGTGGTATTTGTCTTTCTCTTACTGACTTTTTTGCTTAGCATAATACTCTCTGTCTTGGTGCTGTGGTTTTTATAATGAGGTCTTCTTGAGGGTACTATAGAAGGCAGTTTGGGTCCTTCAACAGTTCTGAAGTAGACCGTAGTTATGATTCATTTTTATTTGATACAAATACCAATTTTTGATTGAGATAATCTAGTGCTCCATCATTAACGATGCAAAGACTGAGAGTTAGAGGCCGCAGTGGATGGCTTTGAAATTGTAAAATATCTATCATGGTACAGACATTGAATTCTCATAATAGGTGATAACAGGATGGCAGGATATATTGACATATTTTTATCCATAGAAAGATATATGTTTTCTTGATACAAACATTGATTCCCAATTTAGCCTTAGTCACTATGAATATCTGAGTCAATGAATCTTGCTATTGACTTGAATAGTAATCAATTCCTCCTTCATGTTGTTGAAATCATAAATCATAGCTATATGGCATTTTGGTGTTACTATTTTCTAATTTCCCATGACATTCTCAGATCAATACTTCACTATTTACTAAATGAAGAAAACAATTTATTCTGATAACTCATTTGTAGTACACAACATTTTAAAATTATGAAGCTGATATTTTAAGTTTTGTAATTCCTAAAAGACATTGCAAGATGAAATGTGATCAAGAGAACTTATGTTCTTGACACCTTTGAATCTTAAGTAACTTGATTTATAATTGATGACTGATGCACATTTTTATTTCTAAGTGTGAAGGCTACATAAACAAATAGGTAGTTACATTATTTTATTCAAAGACATGCCACTTAAAGCATTATTATAAATGCAAAATACTTGAAACTGAATTAAGCATTTTAACCTGAGCCATAAAATTAGTTGCTGGAATGCAGACTTAGAAGATAATTGCCAGATTTCAGCATCAGTATGTACCATTTTCTAAAACTTTAGAAGTGTTATGACAGTCGTTAAAATATAAAAAGCTGCACCTAGATGAAATTGACTCATCAAAAGAAATATACAGCAAAGAGACTACAGAATGGGCCTGGAAAATTAACAAGGCCTGGTGCTCTCTGCCTAAATCATTGTTACACGCTAATTAGTGCTGTGCTCTGATTTGAGGCTTTAAATTTGTTCCTTTGAAGATTTTCTTAAAATCGTATTCAAAGGAAAGGCTCTTCTTTAATAAAACTGTATAATTCTCCATTCACTTGGGAAACATAGCTGCTGAAAACTAGGAGCTGACTTCCAATAGAGGTGCTAATTATTAACACTCCAATATCAGCCAAACACTGCATTCTATTAGACCAAAATAAAATAATAGTGCACAAATAGTGCACAAATCTCCTATTTGAATAAGTACTTGAAAAATTCAATAATTTCCATTAAACACATAAATGTGAATATTAAAAATAAAGATTTCCCCCTGTGATTTATTGTGTACTGTCTGAAAAGCAAAGCTAAAAGAAGGCATCATTATATGGCATAAAAAGGAATTCTTTGCTGTTAATTATAATGTAAATTCATTATTATACCAGGGGAAAAGAATGACTTCATATTGGAAACCATTGGGCATGGCTGGTCACTCAAAATAAAGATGCATTAATCTCTAATAATTCATGGAGTACAATATGGACAAGGATAATATAAAACGATGAGATACCTTAAAAGGATTTAAAAGAAAATTCTAGTAATGGTCTGTTATAAATGGAAGCTTGATAGAAGAAAAGAGGGTATTTTACATTGTCTTCTAGAAGATAAAGAAGCTAATAGGAAAATTTACACAGACATTAGCTGTGTAATTGACATTGCCCACAATCTGCAAAATACCTTATTTACTACTGTCTTTTTCTCCATCAGTTTCACAATGACGCTGAATGTAATCTAGAGTCCTATTCCTAAGTGAAGAAAGTTACCATTGTCGAGTTACAAAAGGAAGGACCTTGGACTGGGAGTTAAAATAATGAACTTGTTTAAACATTAACTCTGTGTGTCCTTGGGAAATTAACTTATTCTTCCAGGCCCTCTGTTTCCTCATCTATCCAATCAGAGAGTCAGACTAGCTGATTTCCATAGGCTCACAATTTATACAATTGAAATCAAGGCAGCTTTAATCCTGAAATGTGGCAGCTACAGGGAGAGTAGGTAATTTTTTTTTTATCATGTCAATTTAAATACACAATACTTCCAAGAATTTCCTTTCTTTTATAGTTCCACATAAGAAACCCAAGCAATATTTGTGTGAGACTGGGAAGAAAGTGAGACAAAAGCCATTGCACTTTGAAAGTTGTCATCATCTTAGGCAGCAAGGGACAAGTACAGAGTTGCCGTGTTTTCTCATTCTGCTCCATGACCAGCTCTCCTCATCAGTTTCTGGCCCTGCTCATCTACTAGATGCTTAGGAGGCAACACACAGACAGGAGCAGTAGAGAGCCAAAAACTTGTGGTTTGGGAGTAGATTCCGGTTGTCTAGATTAGACAACTTGTGGTTCCACTCTAGTAGCTTTCTGCAAACTCTGACATTTTCATTTATATCAGGGCCATTTAGTGACTGTTTTTCAGATCTCTTCCTGTCCTTTAATTCTTCAGTTTTCCAACAATTGTGTAAGATCTAATTTATATAATAATTTCCTTATTTTCTAATACCCATTGTGACCCTACTTTCTTGATGGAACTCCAGCTGACGTAGTTTGTGACTGTATGTGTAAGGGTGGGCATACTTTACAGTTTCATAGATAATATATATGTAATAATTGAATACAAAGTAAATGTATACATACTTTTAATTTTATGGATCCCAGGAACTTATTAGAAAATTATAGAATGCCTAAGTGTATTTAAGTTTGAAAGTAGAATTAAATCCATGTACTCTAGGTTTTATATCATTTCACTTTCCTGGACTTTGCCCTGCCTTTTAAATTCTGTTTAAATTTTGCTACTCAATAACTTTTTTCTTAATTTTATTTTAGAGACAGAGTGAGAGAGCATGGATTGGGGAGAGGAGCAGAGGGAGATAGAGAGAATCTCCAAAGGCTCCATGCTTGGTGCAGAGCCCGATGCAGGGCTCAATCCCATGACACTGGGATCACAACCTGAGCAGAAATCAAGAGTCAGATGCTCAACCAACTGAGTCACCAAAACACCCCTAGATAGTCAATGTCTTAAAGGAAATTTTGAAATAAACTTGAATTGATATTCAAATAAGTTAAATGAAGATTAAAAAAACTTTGAATACAAACAAATTTATGGGCAGTTTATTAATACTGAAACTACTATAATTAGATAGTATCTAATGAGTTCTGTCAGAACTCATGTGACATAATTCATTGAGGAGTTCAAGTTTCTCTTGGTTTGTAAAACCCAAGTGAGCATTTTTTATTATATAGAACTTCATTTTCCAAAAGCATTGTTTCATGTTTCTCAAAGAGTCTGTGGGTAGGAGCAATTATTCCAATTTTCCCAAATCATACTTACTTATTCTTTTCGTGATGTGATGGAATACATTAGGCCATTTCCTGGGAATCTTGCTATCAAAATGTGGGACTTGTGAAGGCTATAGATGCAACAGAATGATGTATGTATACCTGTCAATTTGTGTATATGTCGTAGTCAAGTATTTTTATTTACACTTTTAAATTTAAAGCAAATGTCTTCTTATAAACTGTGGATTTCAGAGAAACTCAAGCCCATGAATGAGGATTTCTCAGAGATAGTGTGCATAATGACAAGTCCTGAAATATCTGAAAATTCAGTTCACACTTCAGCTTCTAGATAAACTGAGGGAGTTAAAAAAGTATCAGCAGTTGGTCCTAGAAGTGGCCATGGGGATAGAAGAAATATGAAGATTGCCTATCGTACTCCACCATAAGCAGAAGAAAGATACTCAAAAAAAACTTCTGGGAGATTAAGAAATTTCAGGTTTATTCTACCTCCTATAATCCTTCTTTATTTTACTTTTTGTGATTTAAATAATGTATTAGTCTAAGTATTGAAAGAAGTATTGAAAGAAGAGATAAACTAGAACTCCCCTTTCCCCAAATAATATTCTAGACTCATGCTTTACATATATTGTGGCCAACAATCTTGTTCTTTACTGATGGGAACTAAAGTAAGAAAAAAAAAACTGGAGGAGGACAGGGAAAATGTAACGTAAATATTTTATTTTTCCCAAGTATTTTGGGCAAAATGCCAATTCTTCATGACTTATAGCCAAGACAGGACAAATTATAAAATATTTTCATGAAGCTAATTTCAAAATAATAATTAGTTCCGTAGCCAACAGAAAAAAAAAATTCTACATATGAATTATCTAACTCAGATGGGCTGTCCCACAAACAGCTAGCAAAGTCACAGAAGGGAGAATTCGAGATGAACGTGGTAGGAAGGGACAAAAGATGGTGTTGTTATCTTTTCTGTCTATCAAAGTGTGGGAGAATAGTTGCTGTCTTCATTAGAATTAGATTTGACCGCAAAATTCAAAACACAAATAGCAGCAGAATGAGTAAGACATCAATTTCTTTCTTGTGTAGAATACAGGCAAGTTTTAGCAGTTTGGGGTTATTTTCACAACTTATTTTGTGGTTTGACAAAATTGCCAGTATGTAGGCCGAATTCTAACATGACCCCCGAGAATTTTACCCCCTACTCTACACACCGTATATAATCCTCTTGAGTAGACAAAAATCGTGAAATTATTCTAACCCACAGAATATGGAAAATACAAAGGGATTTTACAGGTGCCATTTAGGTTCCTAATCAGTAGACCTTGAGTTAGGGGTAAAAGGAAACGTATCTTTGGTGGGCCTGACTTATTCAGTTGAACCTTTTAAAAGAGAAGTCAGGCTTTCCCTAAATTAGAGACTTAAAGCAGCAGAGACATTGTCTTTTTAGCCTCAAAGGAGCAAACGGCCATTTTGTAATGAAGGTGGGCGGACACCAGTGGCTGAGTACATCAGTAGGACTGAATTTTGCCAACACAACATGGGCTTTGAAGATCTCTGGCATCAGAACAGACCACAGTCCTGGCTGGCATCTTTATTTACAACCCTGTGTGACCCTGAAGAGAGAACCAGCCTAAACCATGCTCAAACTCTTGTCCCCCAAAATCTCACAGTTGCATCTCAAAGTAGATGACTTTACTTCATGATTCAAGACTCCTTGAACACTTGCTCTAATATCTCTTAAAAAGTAACATGAAGGAAGGATTTTTTTAAAAAAAGGAGAAGGATAATGAGAAGAAAAGGCAGTGGCTCACTTCAAGAACACTTCCTAAATTTCTTTTTTTTTTTTTTAACATTTTTTTTTTTTTTTTAATTTATTTTTGGGACAGAGAGAGACAGAGCATGAATGGGGGAGGGGCAGAGAGAGAGGGAGACACAGAATCGGAAACAGGCTCCAGGCTCCAGGCTCCGAGCCATCAGCCCAGAGCCTGATGCGGGGCTCGAACTCACGGACCGCGAGATCGTGACCTGGCTGAAGTCGGACGCTTAACCGACTGCGCCACCCAGGCGCCCCAAACACTTCCTAAATTTCATGGACAACAATTCTGCTTATTTCTCACTCACTACAATGTGGTCATGTGACCACCTTTCGCTTCCTTGTTCTGGTTAGTTACTGAGGGTTCACTGTCCAAGAAAGAATCTAAGGATGTATATTAGGGAAAAACTGAGAGTCTCTACCACAAATTTGGAATCATTAAAGGTGCTAATGGGGAGTAGGCCGTGGGATGGCTGTGCACAGCCCGAATGTTACCAGAACAGAGACCGGCTTGCACTAGAAGAGATCCATATTCAATCTGGTCAGAAAATAATAAGGTACAGAGTAATCAGTTATCTTAGAAACCATCAAATGCTAAACTCTACCTCTGATAATGATAATACTCATAGGTGTTTTTAACTTAAAAATACATAAATCTAGGCAGCAAAATATTTCTTATGCTTACTCCTCTCTGTGCAATAGCCATATATTTTGTTCTAAATATACTCTTATTCTTATAATTTGGGGAATATGACATTGTAACAGAGTGAAATTCAGAAAAGGTTTGTGGATCAATCCACATTAATCCACATCAAACTCGATGCTTTTAAATACATTGAACACTTCATCTAATTGCTTATTTTAAAGATTGTCAAGTGATAGGGGTGCCTGGGTGGCTCAGTCGGTTGAGCATCTGACTTCGGCTCAGGTCACCATCTCCCGGTTTGTGGGTTGGAGCCCCGCATCGGGCTCTGGGCTGATGGCTCAGAGCCTGGAGCCTGCTTCCGATTCTGTGTCTCCCTCTCTCTCTGCCCCTCTCCCGTTCATGCTCTGTCTCTCTCTGTCTCAAAAATAAATAAAACGTTAAAAAAAAATAAAAAATAAAGCAAATCCATTAGGCCAGAAGAGATCATGGGGCTTTGCACAGACATATAATAATGACTAATAGTTACTAAATTTTCATAGATGCCTACCACATGCCTTGAACTCTGCTAAATTCTTTGATATAAGTCATCTCATTTTTAAGCCAAAGAGTGAGCTTTTCCCATGCTTACAGATGATCAGAAGGAAGTTCAAATAGAAAGCATCTATCTGACTTTATATAGATGCCCTTTTCATTTCACAAGTGTGCATCTCATTATAGGCACTAAATAAGAAATTGGTGAGAGGAAAATGAATAAATGAATGAAGGAATGGGTGTAGAAATTAACTGGGATGTATATTATTCAATTTTTACATATTTCTGGTAGTTTAAAAATTATACATCTAATATTTCTGTTAAATGATTTGTATCAAATCATGTAAGTCAACTTTATATGTTATATCATTTATTTAAGTAGTTTTAAATAAACCAAATATAGTATTTTTATAAAATAAGTTTATCCCAGTGATTTTAAAAAACGAGTATCAACCTTCTCAATTAAGTTAAATATAGTAGTTTAAATATTGCTTGTATATGCTGACAAAGAAGAAGAATGTAAATAGGTAAATAAAATGTTTTTTTTTTGGATTTATGCCTACTTTTCACGAATCACTAATAAACAATTCTTCTGTTTTGTATTAGTTATATTTCCTGCTTCAGATTCTGTGTGTGTGTGTCTCTCTCTCTGCCCCTGCCCCACTCACACTCTGTCTATCTCTCCTTCAAAAACAAATAATCATTAAAAAAATTTAAAGATTGTCAAGTGACAATCAAATTAAATACCTTTGTATTAGTTTCCTAGGGCTTCAACATCAAATTACCAAAACATGCTGGTTTAAAACAAAAGGCTCATCCTCTCACAGTTCTGGAGGCTAGAGTTCTAAGTCAAAATGTCAGCAAGGTCGGTTCCATCTGCAGGTTCTAAAGAAATCTGTTCCATGCCCCTTTTCTAGCTTTTGGTGACTGTGATAAGTTCTTGGCCCTGCCTAGCTTGTGGTAACATAACCCCAATCTCTGCCTCCTTTACATGGCTGTTATCCCACTATGTATGTCTGTGTCTAAATTTCCCTCTTCTTATGAGGACATTAGTCATTGGTTTAGGCCCATCCTAATCTAGTAAGAGCTCATTTTAACTTGATTCTATTTGCAAAGATCTTCTTTCCAAGTAAGGTCACATTCACAGGTTCCAGGCGAACATGAATTTCAGTGGGGGCACCATTCAATCCCATCTTGCAGAAGTCATGAAGTCAAATATATGCAAGTGACAATTACTAATACATCAGTTGGGGGCAGGGAGTGGCTGGAGGGGGAGAAGAACAGACAGGTGCAAGACACTAAAGAGTGGTGGAGGCTAACAAGGTTTAAACTAATGTCTGAAGTGCTGAGGACTCTCCAAACACCGCTGTGTGCCACATTTGGCCCTATTAATTGCCTGAAATTAACATTCTTATTCCAATATGACCATAATTTCCAGACCCTTGGGAATTGATGAGAAAAAATATAGACACTTTAAGAATTGAAGGATCATGAGCCCCTGGGTGGCTCAGTTGAAGTGTCCAACTTCAGCTCAGGTCATGATCTCTCACATTTAAA
Organism: Neofelis nebulosa; assembly: GCF_028018385.1. Lineage (NCBI taxonomy): Eukaryota > Metazoa > Chordata > Mammalia > Carnivora > Felidae > Neofelis > Neofelis nebulosa. The sequence continues at coordinate 93,521,620 of NC_080784.1, read as the reverse complement.
TTCTTAGATAAGAAAGAGTGTTGGAAAGATACGGTTGTTGAAAACCAACGTTGGGGGCAAAACAAAGATGCTCAGAATGTGTTGTTCCAACCTGATCTTATTTTATTCAATTTCTTTTCCCAGCAAGACTCCCATATAGTCTACAAGTTTCTTCCCAAACACCAATAGGTGGGCTACAGTTGCAGATTTCTGGGGTTAAGAAACAAGCAATAATTGTCTCTGTGCAATGACAGGGAGAAATTAAAACAAAATTTCTTTGAGCCATCCTGTGACGACTGCCTCTGTATTCCTGCTGACCCAGGCTGCATCGAGTTCCCACAGCCCACTCTGCCACACACGGGCCAGATCAGAACAGTCTTCTGTAACCCCAGGGATGTCTCAGAGTTGTGTGTGTGTGTCTGTGTATGTGTGGTTACTAGTTATTCATATATAAAGTGCTTTCTGATTTCTGTAGTTTTGCTAGGGTAAATAGCAGAAAAGGATCGAAGAGCTAACTGCTTGAATACTATAACTGGTTGATTTTTTTTTTTAGTAATTTTTTAGTAATTCTAAGTATATTTTCCATTTACTTATTTTGAACTTCGCTGTATCTTCATCTTTTACATATGTATTTTCTATATACCACACATAACCATGGACCATAATATACTGTATACCGTATATACATATGCCATTAAATTCAATAAAAAATTTTCTGATATGTAACTTTCTATATTTTGATGAGTAAATCTAATCTCTTCACTTATTTTATAGATTGCATCACCTCTTGGAAATATTTCTATAACATGTTTTTTTTTTAATTTGCCAAATTTTCTATTTGCTCGATAGTTATTATTATAAAATGTTTACGATTAAGGGATTTTGTTCAATAAGTAAGAAAATGAACATACAATGAAAGAAAAAAGAGACGTTAACAGCTGTCAGTCACTCAGCCATTTAACCCTCAATTAATTCATGTAAAATAAAAAGTTGGAGCCAAGACATATCAAAATTCAAGACTATTTCCAAAATGTCTTCATTCTTTAAGCAAAGGCAAAAAAAGTAGAAACAAACTGGTATAGATGTTCAGAGTAAGGACATCTGTGTAACAGGCACCGTGAATTTGAACTTGAATTTAGTTACAATTCTGATACTTAGTAACCGTGGGACTTTAAAAAATTGTTTAATCTTTCTTATCCTTTACATCCTCACAGGTAAAATACTTATACTACTACTCTTGCAAAGGAGGTTTTTAAAACTGTAAGTGACATTTTAATGCAAAGAAACAAGATTGTAAATATTTGGGACGTGATGAGAGTAAATTCCAGATGTTTATATTAGACACTGTATGGGATTATGCGTGATAAGACTGTATGTTGCAGGGAATTCCAGTTATTAGAAAATATTCCTGCTTTTGATAGTCTTACTCAAAATTTCCAGCAGTTAAGTTATTGAAGAAAGAGAAAGTCAGAATCCTTACCACTGTTCATATTAAGATTTGGCCAACATAATTATTATACGCGTTGGGTTGTTGCTAAAATTTGTAACCATATAATATAATTTAGGAATTTTTTTTAGTTTTGATACAGTTTTTAAAATTGATTTGTGTACAATTACATCATTTTTGAATCTCTAATAAGTTTTATTACTAGAGCTCCTTTTAATAACCACTCAACCTCTCATGCTCACGTTATAAACTCACAATTATTATATAATGACATTAACAATTGTAACATACGTCATATGTTATCTTTTACAACTTTTGAAATGAGATGGGATATTAATCCACTAAAGATCTTTTATTTTAAAAATCAGTATCCTTTCAAGTAAACATAGTGTTATTAGGTCATAAAACTGGTACCATATGGTTGCAATCAATGTGTGGCTTTTCAGTTCCACATAATATGTTTTATATCTTTCCTTTTTAATTGTGATAAGCACAAGTTACCATTTTTGGATTTGAAATTTGAAGTCTTGGTTGTGACCATTGTTTCCACAATCTCCAAGAAAACTACATTACAGCTCTATTTCACATAAATTGGCTCTCTTAGCTGTGAGGATATATGATACATAGCTCTTTCTTTCTTTCTTTCTTTCTTTCTTTCTTTCTTTCTTTCTTTCTTTCCTTTTCTCTAGTTGTAATACGGCAAGCAAGCTATTAGAAAGCTATCAGTTTAGATCATTCTGAGTTAGTGTATCAGCTCAATGAATAGGGGGGTCTGCTACTTTTCTGGTGTTCTTAAGTTTCTCTGAAGTTTTTTTTTTTTTTTTTCTGATCTAAACAAACTACATTCTCCTTGTTAAAACTGAAGGACAAAGGGTTGCAAAGATTGAACTCAATTGGAAAAAAATTAAACTGACTTTAGTTTCAGCTAATATAATGTGGCATGGAGCTGGCATTTAATTCCCATTTGTTTACGAATACCAGACAATATGGAGCTTCTGAAACCTCAGGAGGAATTCCTCTTAGAGAAGGGAAATATATTAAAAGAAAAGTAAAAGTCTCTTTTATCGTTTCCATTTCTATACTCAAACTGTGACATTTAACTCATTTTATCTCATTCAACTTCTCTGTGTTAGAAAGGAAATTCAAAGGCAAATATATATTTGATAAAATAAGTAACCTATAAAATCAGGGAATGGTCTAAATGAATAATATAGTATTGATCTATAATTATTAAATGAATTTGGAAATTACGTTATTCGTATTTATTTTAGTAAGAGGCTATAATTTCTTGAAATAAATGAAGGCTTTTTGGGACTATAAGAGAGGTGGGATGAAACTCCAAAACTGGCACCAGGTAACTCTCTCAGTTGACAAGTAGGGACGACTTGGTGAGCCACAGCAAGCAAGGAGGAATGAAACTACAGCCATCAATGAAAGTTCTATTGCAGCATCTGGTCCATAGCCCTATAAACTCTTTGAAATGAATGTTTTATATATGGAAGTTAAAGAGTTTTATACACTTTTCCAGGTAGAACATTTAACATCTGGGTTGGAAAATGCCTGGAAGTCCTGTGATAATAAAGGGACAATTGCAAAGGCATTGAAATGTTCCTGAGATGACTTCATAAAGCCTCTTATCTCCCCATCTTCTAATTCCAATTTTTCTACGAAAACGTCTGAAAATTTTTTTTCATAACTAGGTCTTTTATACCACATGGGATACAATCTTAACTTGTGAAGTTAAAAGAAACAAGAACATATATTTGGTTTGTCATGTAATATAATGTTATTTTTAAAAACAAGGCAGATTTATTTTTAGGCATTTAATTTTGGGGAGTGGTTTTTCTTTAAATTTTTATAAAATTTCTCCCCTTTGTGATTTCATTCAAATATTACTGTAGACTACAATGATTCCCCCCCCCCTTTTTTTTTCTTTTGCTGTGACATTCAAAGGGGCTGTAGTAATGTTGGAACCTCCTGAGGGATTTCAGGAAAACAAAATACATTACAATTAAACTAATTCTTGACTTTTTAAAAATGAAATCTTAACAAAATACATTGTGAAGAATACATCTTTATTACCAAAACTTCCTATAGTATGATTCTAGATACAGAAAATATACCCCCATCTCTGAATCCCATTCATTCTACAGTGTAAACAAGTGGAAAAACACATTTGATTATGAGCTCATGATCATGTAGTAATTTTTAACAACCCTCTTTTTATTTCACATTTTACATAATTATCTCATATGTGTGCTATTTTTTAAATTTAAAGAGCATTTCAAATTAAATTTACTTCTAACTTTAACAGTTTATTGCAATCATTATTATTCTCACATGACAGATGAGAAAACTGAGTTTCCAACAGGGTACCTAATTTAATCCAGACTACTTTTCCAGTAGGTGGTAACAGGTGCTCCAAAATAAAACTCCATTTCTTTTCCTGGGATAATCTTCATTCCAATAAAGGTGCTTCAGTATTCTCTCATTTTACTGTTATGATTGTCTTTGTGCATTAATCCTGCACCTTATTGAAATGGCAATGTATAAGAAACTATTCAAAGAAGTAAATCGTATGCTACAAAATTATAATTGCTTATTATATAAGCATACACAGAATTAATGTTTTTTTTTCTTTTAAATTTCTCACTCCCTAATTCTTAAAAGTAATGATTTGATTTGATACTAAATTGATAGATAACTGCAGAACATAAGACCAGAGGAAGGAAACTACTAAATATTTGTTTTACGACTGAGACAAACTGCTTTATCACTTGAAGTTGCAAATATAATCCTATCACTTCTATTTTCCAAATAATTGCTAGAGTCCTAGGTGTTTTTATTAGCAAGGAGCATAACAGGTCCCTCCCACCCCATCTTAAATGATTGGAGATCCAAGAGCATGAATGTCAAGTCAAAGGTATTGGCCCATCTTCCTGACAACAGATAGGAGGCGGGTAAATGAATATCAATAGTGGTCGGTCCGCCAGAACATATCATTTGGCTGCTGCTTCACTGCATCGCTGTGGAAAACCCTTTCCCAAGAATCCTGACACAACCTTCATAGCTCTGTTTCATTTCATAATTTGCAACTTTGCACCATGTTCCAAAGTTAGAGCAATTTTAGTTCACCTTCACATACTTAACCTTATCCTCAAAGCAGGGCATTTTGCCAGGTAATTAAGCCTGGAGATTCCAGTTAAGCCTGGAGATTCCAGGTTTGTCCCTCTATTGTGCCTGAGATCGGATAGCCACAAAACCTTAAGCCCTTGGTGTTAGTGCAGATCATCAGCCCAGATGGCAGCTTCCTTTAGGGGAAATTTTCCTCGAGGACCTTTGATACATTTTCATGCCAGAAGATGAAACTTACAATAGTCTCTAAACTTTCAAAGAGGTTCTGATAAAATGAATTGTCAAAAAGAAAGAGATCATGATTTTATTCAATTTGTTTCAGTAGCAGCTCCCTAATGCATATTCAAATACATCCTGTCTTTCATATACCAATACATATCAATAGGCGAGAGGAGTAATACAATTTTCATCAAATCAGGAGTGATTCTGTTACACAGGACAATAAATATCTACTGACTTTACATTTGTGGAAATGAGACTTCATGCTGTGTATCCTGCCATAAAAACAAAAATAAGCTCCAGTTACAAGATGCCTTGCTTGAGCAAACTGCACAGCAGGTTCTATTACTCTGATGTTAGTAATTCAACACCTTCTACCTCCAACCCACTGAATCTAACAATTCTTGAAGGAGAACAAAAAAATCCCAGGCTGTGAGAACTAGCTGAAATCACAAGATATGGTCAATCATATAATATTTTATTACATTTTACCATTTGATTTTAGATATTTTCACATTTGAAATAATTTTTCAGAGGTACTCTGTATACCCACCACCTAAATTCTATCATTATTGTTGTATTATATTTGATTTGTCACTCACTGATCTATGTATCCTTCTCTCTACCCACTCGTTGACCAAACATGTTTTTCCTGGTGCATTTCAAAATAAATTGCAAATACTTTCTCTTTAATGTGTCAGAATGTATATTGTTAAATAGGTTTTGAAATTTGTTTTTCTTATGATATAAAATTTATATAAAATGAATTACACCCATTTTAATGCACATTCTCTGAGTTTTTCCATATATCTACTTAACACAGCATGTGAACAATATATAGAATATAATCATCACCCAAAAGTTGCTTCTTATCCTTTTCTTCTGAATCTTTGCCACACCCCAAGGTAAATGCTATTATGGTTACTTTCCACTATATGTTCAATTATCCTGTTCTAGAAGTCCATAGAAGTAGAATGACCATGCAGTATGTACATTTTTTCATTGGCTTCTTCCATTTAGTGTAATATTTTTGAAATTCTTCCATATTGTTGAGTGTATGGGTAGGTCACTCTCTTTTTACTCTCAAATAAAAATATATAATTGTATGCATATGATATATAATTGTATGAATATAATATAGTTTCTTAAATTTCCTATTAATGGACATTGAGCCTGTTTTGAGTTATTTGGCATTATGAAAGGACTATGAGCATTCTCATACAAGTTTTTATGACTTTTGCTTTCATTTCTCTTGATCAACTCCCTAGGATTAAAACTGCTGAGTCATAGGGTAGATATATGTGTAATTTTGTTACAAAGTTATCAATTTTGCTCCAAAATGGTTTAGTATTTTTGAATCCCATTAGGAATATATGGAAGTTCTCCCTGTTCTATGTATTTGCCAACACTTCATGTTCTCAGTTTATTTTAATTTTAGTCATTTGGGTGGATGTGGAATAGCTTAATTGTGGTTTTCATTTGCATTGTTTTTTTTTTCCAATATCAGAAATGAAAGCATGGTTATCATCACAAGTGGTACAAGCATATACAGGAAAAGACACAATAATGAATAATTTTCTGCCAACAACTTCAACAACTCACATGAGATGAGCAACTTTCTTGGAAAATGCTACTTGCCCAAGCTAACGTGGAACAAAGGACAAAAATCTGAATAATCCTGCGTGTAGTAAATAAGTTGAATCTATTTCCATAAACCTTCCAAACAAGAAAACTTCAGGACCAGGTGGTATCCCTGGTAAATTCTTTCAAACATTTATGGAAGAATATTACCAATCTTACATAAACTTTTTCACAATATAGAGAAGGAGGAAATACTTCTAAACACACAGAAATATATTAAAATGTAGTGATACTAGAAACTTAGATGCCTGTATGAACTTATATGTAAAATTAATTTATAATATTTTAGAAAATTGAATTCAGTAATATTTAAAAAAAGATAATGCATCACAGCTAATAGGTTTTGTCACAGGAATACAGGATCACTTTAACTTCGTAAAATCAATTGATATAGTTTGCCATATTAACAGAAAAAAGAAGAGAAAGTACCAATTAAATTTCAATATATGAGAAAAAATATTTTATAAAATTTGACACTCCTTCAAAATTAAAACTTGCAACAATTTAGTAGTAGAAGGAAATGTCCTCAACCTTATAAAGGACATTTATGAAAAACCTGGGACTGACATCCAACTTAGTATTGAAGATTTGAACGCTTTCTGTCAAGTTGGGAATAAGAAAAAAAATGCCCATTCTCACCACTTCTATGGAGGTCTTAGCCATTGCAGAAAGCCAAGAATAGAAATAAAGGAAGAAATAATGACACAAAGATAAGAGAAGAAGAAGTAGATTTATTTGAAGATGGCATGTTGTTTCCACATAAAATCATCAGGAGTCTACGATGTAATTACTAGGACTAATCATTGAATTCATTAAGATATCAAGATACAAGATTAATATGCCAAAAGCACTTGTATTTCTGTACACTAATGAACAAAAATCTCAAAAATTTCACCATTTGCTAAGTGAAGTTTAATTTGAACACAGCTACACTTACTCAGCTATGTAGTGTCTAAGAAGAATTTCTACTCATGTTATTACAGTTGAGTAGCTGAGACAGAAGATCACAGAGCCTGCAAAACCTAAAATATTTACTCTTTTTTTTATTTTTATTTTTTTTTAATGTTTATTTATTTTTGAGACAGAGAGAGACAGAGCATGAACGGGGGAGGGGCAGAGAGAGAGGGAGACACAGAATCGGAAGCAGGCTCCAGGCTCTGAGCCATCAGCCCAGAGACCGATGCGGGGCTCGCACTCACGGACCGCTAGATCGTGACCTGAGCTGAAGTCGGACGCTTAGCCGACTGAGCCACCCAGGCGCCCGTAAAATATTTACTCTTTATAGAAAGCCAAAAATATTTACACTTTGGAGATATGCTAAACACAATCTAGAATATACTATAAACTTCTTAAGATACTTTTTTGCTACCTCGAAGGGTCTAGACCATGTACAAATTGCTGAAGCTTGTGTACTGATGGCAGATAATGCTCTTTGTCATTAGAAATCAAGCCCTTAAGACTTAAGCTTAAGCCTTAAGCTCTAACAGTCCCTTCTCCAGCCATTGAACTGTGAATCAGAAGACTATTTTATCATAATTATTATTTCATTTAACTGTAATAATTTCCAATTTTTATAAAATAAGCTTAGTAATACCCTCAGCTGTCATAACACTATCTGAATGGGAGCATGTTCAAATGTACTTTTAAAGAAGGTATCACTTATTTTCATTATAGTATGGAATTTACCTATAAAGCATGGGAAGCACCGTTTTTTTCATTAGTCCTACATGTCTTTGGTTTTATCATGTCTGCTATTTTCTGGTATTTCCATATTGTATATTTAAAAGCATATGACCTAGGGATATGACTTACTTCTGATGATTAAATCAGGTTATAGTCATATATTTCTTAGAACAAGTTTCTCTTGTGATTTGCATTAGTCTTTGAACATGCAGACATTTTTTAATATGTTTCCTCCTATTGGCTTTTGCTGGTAGCCTTTGTCATTGACATGAATTGGGGATTTAAAGAGCACAAAGTAAAAGAAAAGAAAAGAAGATGGGGCGCCTGGGTGGCGCAGTCGGTTAAGCGTCCGACTTCAGCCAGGTCACGATCTCGCGGTCCATGAGTTCGAGCCCCGCGTCAGGCTCTGGGCTGATGGCTCAGAGCCTGGAGCCTGCTTCCGATTCTGTGTCTCCCTCTCTCTCTGCCCCTCCCCCGTTCATGCTCTGTCTCTCTCTGTCCCAAAAATAAATAAAAAACGTTGAAAAAAAAATTAAAAAAAAAAAAAAAAAGAAAAGAAAAGAAGAAATTTTACCTCAATTGTTCACAATTACAGTGATTTTTTAGGTCAATCAAAAAAAAGAAAAAAAATTAAATTAAAAAGTGTTTATATTTCCCATAAAAAGTCTTAAAGATACAATATTCGCTTGAAACTGAATCTTGAATTTGGGCTTCTAAAAAAATATGCTGATTTTGGTATATGACATGAACTCAACATAAATCGTTTTTTCCTTTAGACTTTCATTGAATTTGTCTATCTTCATTTGGGCAAGACATAAGAGAGAAAAGAATGTCTGTTCGCTTAATATTAGTATTATTCATATTTTATCTTACTTTTAACCTCTAATCTGTGAAGATTAGCATTTGTAAAGCTACAATGCTGCCTATTTCTCCCAACCAGTTTTCTTTCAGGAAAAATACTAAATTACCTTTTACAGGGTCAGCCTAAAGAAAAAAACTCCAGGATGCAATAAATCCTTTTAGTCTTCCCATGTCCACATTTGGCCTTAATCTCCTTGGTCGTTTTTGGACACAAATATCCAGAATAAAATTTTATTTTCCTCGGAGTGGAGGAACACATTGTGCGGCTTTCATGTTTAACAACTCAACAACCTTTGCTCAAGATTAAATACTTCATTGTGTCTACAGGCAGTTGCATATTTATTACTCCCGCGGCAGTGGTATTTGAAATAAATGGAATTGAATGACTCTGTGAAATAGCTTCTGAAATCCATATATCGTCAGTTGCTCTATCTCAAAGGAAAAGAAAATATTTCTGATCCCTCCTCTGAGAAGAACGGTCCATGTGAGACACACCAAGGCAATGAAAGTGAAGGACATTTTAATACTGTCCATTGTGGCTCAGCTCCTTTTTTGCCGTTTTTCTGAACTCTTGGAATCATAGAAATGGTTTGTCATATTTTTATTCTTTTCCTAAACAGGAAAAAAAAATTTATTTCTCTGGATTTTATGTATTACAATTAACAACTTCTTTCAAGTCCACTAATTAGTCATGTTTCTAATTTGACTATTTACCAAAATAAGCATAACATGTATGCTATTGTATATATGTTTAATAATGTGTGTTTAATAATAATAATAATAATAATAATAATATGTATATATATTATATATATTTGGGGTGTTTTTTTGACTTATCTATATATTAATTTCAAACCTCACTTCCATCATACTGGGCTCCACACTTTCTGATATAAGTCCCAGGACATAACCACATTTAGGCATTTTCTCTTACTTTTCCCTCTACCTAGAATTTGTCAGCAAATATATACATGTATGATTTTTCTCACTCTTCCTGAAAATCTCTGCTAAAGGTTCTCTCATTGTAAATGTCACCATTGACTCATAGCCTATTTCCCAAATGCCTTCCTTCATTAAGTTTTTATAATTTTATCACCCATGCATGTCTTCATTTGCTTGTTCATTGTCTTCTTTCACTAAATGTTAGTTCCATGAAAGAAAATGTTATATCATATATATGCATATATTACACACACACACACACACACACACACATATATATATATAATGTACACATATATAAAATAAAAAAAATTATATATATATATATATATATATATATATATATATATATATCTCTAGACTTACAATTATATGTGGAACAAAGCTAGAGGATTTCTTGAATGTCAAATGAATCTTATTTGGTGCCTACTGACTCTAAATTAAACACCTGAGATCATTTAAATATATATTTTGCTAAATTCACATTTTAAAAAAGTAAATTATAAGAAAAAAACTTAAAATTCTTCAATGTAAAATCATCGTCTTTCAAAAATAACTTTTTAAGGAATTTTTCAAAAATGAGTCATTGCCACACTTCTATGTTAATAACTCCATAATCTGATAGCCACCTGTGGGCCTCAACAGTACTTATCAACATAGTGTGTTAATATTCAATATAATACTGAGTTTGCAAAAAAAAAAAAAGAGCAATAAAGTCATGATTTAATAAAAAAGTCAGTGAAGTGTATAAATATATTTAAAAATGTTTTGTTTCTGAAAAGAATAAATTGCAGTTTCCTGTGAATTTTGTTGATATGAAGAGTCTAATTTCTTAACAATGGGGATAGTTCAGTTACTGTTTTGTCTTGCTAGCCAGTCAAATTTTTAAGATCAACAGATGTTTAGGATAATTCTTGGTTGCCTAACTTCCTAATTCTTGAAACATTTTTACTTGTGTAGAAATATTTTCTTTTTCTCTCCAAGTTTTCATGCTTCCACATCACCAATGGTCTTAGAATTAAGCCTTTTTAAAAATAACAAAAGCAGGGGCGCCTGGGTGGCTCAGTCGGTTAAGCGTCCGACTTCAGCTCAGGTCACGATCTCGCGGTCCGTGAGTTCGAGCCCCGCGTCAGGCTCTGGGCTGATGGCTCAGAGCCTGGAGCCTGCTTCCGATTCTGTGTCTCCCTCTCTCTCTGCCCCTGCCCCGTTCATGCTCTGTTTCTCTCTGTCTCAAAAATAAAACGTTAAAAAAAAAAAAAATTTAAAAAAATAACAAAAGCAACACCAAAAATAAAGACATTTCAGAGCCACTTCTTCTAAGAGGTGATCATGCCTATTAGAGAAAACAATATGTCACTACCACAAAAATCCTTAGTTACTGAGTCAGAAAAGCTGAGTGAGACCTGAATCCAGAAGTGTCTCTTCTAATTCCATTTTTCTCTTCCTTTTCATTTTCACCCAAATAATGGCCTCCATACTTTTGGGTTATGTCTGTAGATGATTATCTTTACCACACATTTCACTTCAGACATTTCACATCCAGGATTTCTGTGTTTGCATGTGTTTCTTAAATCATGTGGTATTTTTTTCCTTAAAAAAAATTAAATATTTATTTATTTATTTTGAAAGAGAGAAGGCAAAGAGAGAGAGGGAGAGACAGAATCCCAGTCAGGCTCCATGCTGACAGCATAGAACCTGACGGGGTCTCAAACTCACAAACTGTGAGATCATGACCTGAGCTGAAATCGAGTCGAACTCTTAACCCACTAAGCCACCCCGGCTCCCCTCACATGATTACCTGCCCGTGCTGTAATCACAAAATTTGTCTTTCCAAATCTCACTAATTCCTCCTAAATTGTATTTATTTTTTCGTGTTGATACTGCTTTCGAATTCACATATTTAGCCATTATGTTTTAAGTTAGTATATAGTGAGCTCAGTATTATTCACAAATATATTTCAAGATACTTTCACCTGAAAATAATTCTATGGACTTTATGTCTGTTGATATGAATATTGTTCTTATTTAGGTGTGCTTTTGTACATTTCTTTTTCCTTGGCCTTTTTTTCCCTTTTCCTGTAATTTCCCTAAAACTCTCTGGATCAGATTTGGAAATTAGAATATTAGCAAAATTATCTAGTTGTTTTCCAAATGTTTATAAGTCATACTATATGACTGCAAACACTATGATTTTTGACAATGTACTAGAAGAAATCACTAGTTAAGTCAATAATGAATATAACATTATCATTGTGTGTGTGTGTTTGTGTGTGTGTATGCAACTACTGTTATAATATTATTAATTCTTGTTATATGAGTTTCAGTGTTTATTTTTCTGATCTTACTATATTATACATTCACAAAGAAAATTTTGGTCTTTATAAATAGATGACTTATTTTTCACCAACCTGGCATTATGCCACATATTTTAAATCTTACTGCCTACTATACGTCATTCTATGTAACAGGATTTAACTGTAAGAATAAATGAGTTCCAAAAAAGTTTAATTTCTAAAACTAGGAATATCAGTTATACCAATGTCAGGACCATGTTTCAGAAGGAGATGTGAAAAGCTTCCATCCGATGATCCCAAGTCTTCTGTGAGTGTGGAAGGAACCCATTTTTTCCTACCTTGGACTAGCATTTCCTTTTTTTTCCCTAATTTTATTAATGTTTATTTATTTTTGAGAGAGAGAGAGAGAGAGAGAGAGAGAGAGAGAGAGAGAGAGAGATACAGAATGCAAGCCAGGGAGGGGCAGAGAGCGAGGGAGAAACAGAATACCAAGCAGGCTCTAGGCTCTGAGCTGTCAACACAGAGCCCGTCGCGGGGCTTGAACCCACCAAGTGTGAGATCACGATCTGAGCTGAAGTCGGACGCTTAACAGACTGAGCCACCCAGGCGTCCCGGACTAGCATTTCTTCATTCCTGGAGACAGTGGAGATGTTTCTTCCTCCCTAGACAAGATATACCTCCTTAGGGCTATTTCCCCTCCTAGCCATTAGGTCATAACATCACTTACTAGGGCCAGATTCTGTCTGATAAAGAAAGAAATAGGCTATATTTTAGAGGAGTTCAGGAACCACCTACCATGTAAAAGAAAGACTTGAAAAAGTATGACTGGGATTAGATTTGGGGGATGCCTGACCAAGGGACAGAATATATAGTTAAATAAAATAGTTTGGCCGATTTGGGATCACTCTTTGGGGATACAGGATTTAACAGCCTGTCATGACACCAGGGGATGGTGTGGACATACTTTCAGGATGCTTCCTAGAAGCACAGGAAACGATGGTCTGCACTGAGATATAAATGGCAGAATTTACATGGCACCCAGAAATAAAAAGACAAAAACACTCCAAAATGTAGTGATGCTAAGCTGGAGATTATTATTATAGCTGGAAAAAAGAAGAGGACTATGCTCCATAGACATAAAGGATACATTATTGACCAGATCAATGAGAAATCTGCTGGTGAGATTCACTAAGAAGCTCATAAGTCATTTCCCTCTAAGCCAGGCCTAGAAGCATATGTCTTTACAAGACTGGGCTCATTGATAATAGTAAGAATGAGGCACTCCCAAACCATGTTGGCTAAGTGGGAGCACTTACCTGTTAAAAGATATGAACACAGGCTTGTCATAAATAGTGACAAGATCAGACAGAGACCAGGGAGGGCCGGCTGCTAGAGAGTTATGAAAATGATGAATAGAACATGATACCTCAAGAGGAAAAATAGATTATCAGCCTATACAAGTACTACTTAATCTATAGTTTATAATAAATAAAGCGTGAATGATTAGGAGGATGAAGATAGTCACCATATAAGAAGTCATTGTTCCTTGCTCAGTTGCTGATCTTAAGAAATTTTTCAGACCAAGAATGCATTGATTGAAGGAGAGACCAGTTTCCCAGGAAGGAAAATTCTCTATATAACATCATGGGAAGTGACCATGGCAATTACTACCCCCAAGCCTTCTTCAGAGGACCTGTGATTATATAATTGAGTACCAGTATACTAGGAAAAGAGATGACTCAAACATTTTAGGGATTTTTGGCCACAGAACTTAGTTAACATTGATACTTCAAAACTTGAAGTGTCATCATGGCTTCCTATTAGAGGGATGGTATATGGATGCCAGGTAATAATTAGAGTCTTAGACCTATGCTGATTATTTGCACAGTCCCTGACTATACAGTGGGAAACACATACTTGGTGGTTATCGGAACAAAATGCAAATGTTGGTTTCCTGTTTTATGAGATCAAAAAAATTAGGGAAGACCATGTGGAAGTCTCTGGAATCGTCTCCCTAAACTTCTACCACCAAGCAGAAGATGGTAAATCAAAACAATATCATATCCTGGGTGTAATGACAAAAATCAGTGTCACCTTTAGAGATCTAAAATATGCAGATGAGATGATATCATATATCCATTTAATGTATCAGTTTTATCCATGTAAAAACCAGATGATGCTCTGTGCAAAAGTGAAGTGGATCCTATTATAGTGAACTATTGTAAAAATCCATGAAACCATAGCCCCAGTGGAGCTTTTGTGCCAGATAGAGAATCTTTGCAAAGCAGATCAAAATGTCTGTGGGTACATATTATGTGACCATCGATTAGGTGAAAGTATCATTTTCAGAAACAGTTCAAATTTACTTTGACCAGATAATATTACGGAGTTATGGTCTTTTCCCCAAACTGTTAATCCTCCTGCTGTCTGTCATAATATATTTGGAAGAGAACTGAACCTGCCAAACATTTCAAAACACATCTCATTGCACCACTATACTGATGACACCATGCTACTGGAGTGGATCAACAAGAAATGACATGTATATTGAAACTTTTGGTATGAATAGTAGCAGTATAGAGAGAAGATAATAAACGCTAAAAAATTCAGAGATCTGCAACATGGTACAGTAGTTCTGAGGCATACAAACATTGGCTCTTCAAAGTAAAGAGATTGTTATTGAGTCTGGTACTTTCCACCACAAAGAAGAAAGTATAATGCTTGGTAGACCTCTTTAGATTCTGGCCAGCAAATCCACACCTGGTAGAGCTATGAGCTATATAAAAAAGGCTGTTGGTTACTAGGGACCTCATGAAGAATAACTCTGAAATGTGTCTCTACCGTACTACAAGCAGCATCGTCTCTCATGCCGTATGGCTGCGCAGAACCTATGGTATTAAAAGCATGAGTGATGGGAAAAGACCCTGTGTGGAGTTTCTTATAAGCCCAATGAGAAAATCTAAAACAGATTCCTGATAGGGTAACAAGCTATGCCCTCTATGGTGTCAGATTGTATACCTTACAAAAAAAGAAGAAAAAAAAAAAAAGAAACTTGTGTGTCTAGGTCCTGAGAAGTGACTACTGATGAGTTTTAAAGTGGTCATGTAGTCATAAAGGCTTCCAATGAGCTAGATTCTTTTATAAATTGGGGCAGGGCCAGCAGCAATCCATGTAGTAACCTGGAATTTGTACACACCAGATCAATTTTGTGCTACAGGATCAAGCACGAGCAAGTTCAGGTGGCAGAAGTAAGCTACATCAATAGTTGTCCCAGAACCTCATGTCATCCACCACTGTTTTGCCAGAGTCTCTTCTTCAGCTGATACCAGTGTCTGTGTGGGGATATCATGTAATCCATGTAACCTAATGGCAGTAGAAGGAAATGCCTGAGATTGGTTTACCAATGGGTTAGTTGAAAATAGATGGTGATACATTACAGCCACACTCAGGAATGCCCTTGAAAGGGAGTGGGGAGGGAAATTTCTCTTGTTGGGCAGACCTTTGGGTGGTACATTTCATCACCCACATTCTATAGAAAGAGAAAGCCCCCAAGGTTATGGATTCATAGACAGTGATGAATGACTCCTTGGATGGTCAGAAGCCACGAGAGAAAGAGCTTGACTTCTTCCTCTGCCAATCTTACTTCCTTTTCTTTTTTTCCACAAATGTTGATCCCAAGAGAAATCACTAATAAAATCTTTACACACATATCAGTCTTAATGTTTGCTCCTTAGGGAATCCCACCTGTCACAAGATCAGCTACGGGCGCCTTCAAATCCAACTGCCAATGTAGTGTTTCACCAGCCACAAACTAAGCTATAAAAAATAAACCTTCCTCTTTTTTTTACAACTGTATTTTGCCCAGACTGTATTTTGAAGAAGGCGGGGAATACAGGCAAACGCCAAATCAGAAAACTTAATTTAATCGTGTCCAGTTAATCTTATTTCTGTTTTATTTCTTCTTCATTATAAAATCTAGATTTCTTTTCTTTCCCTTTTTGTTTTTAATTTTTTTTTCAACGTTTTTTTATTTATTTTTGGGACAGAGAGAGACAGAGCATGAACGGGGGAGGGGCAGAGAGAGAGGGAGACACAGAATCGGAAACAGGCTCCAGGCTCCGAGCCATCAGCCCAGAGCCTGACGCGGGGCTCGAACTCACGGACCGCGAGATCGTGACCTGGCTGAAGTCGGACGCTAACCGACTGCGCCACCCAGGCGCCCCTTCTTTCCCTTTTATATGTTAAATTGATTCTAACTTCTGGGTTAAGAAGAGAGTTGGACGGTTCTTAAACTCTCTCGTACAAATATCTCCTGGTATGTACAATCATCCGTTGTGATTTTTGAATTTAGTCATTCCTGCTTCTTAGCTGTTGACATTTCCCCACTAGGGTGGCAGTGGTTTAGCGGATGGAGGTGACAGTGTGTCACTGAAGCCACTGCATCTTCATCTGGCGTCTTGCTCATATGGCCCACTCTGAAACCTAAGGCCACCATGGCCCTACCATAATCATAAGACCCCTTTAGGCGGGTAGTTTCCTCTTCCAGCTATTTTGTTTATCTTTTTCAGAGACATGAAATGTTTTTACTGCTCCCCCTTGTCTTTGATAGGCCTTAGGGACCTCAGGTTGTCCTCTCATCCTCTTTGGCCTTGACTTCAGATCCATCTGTCTCTATTCTTCTGCCCCGTGCAGTTAAGGCACTGGAGATACCTATGGTGATAGCTACCTTCCAGGAGCTTTAATTCCAAAGAGGAGGATTAGTGGTGGGTACTCATGATTCCTCAAACTTGCCAAATATTGTTTATTATCCCTAATACATAGAAACTTGATCAAGTCTGGAATGCGAAAGTCATGTCATATTGTCAAGCATTCCAAATGGCAAAACCATCATTTTGACATTCAAAAGGAGATTTTGTTTCCTCTCACTGTATTGTTTCTGCACAGAACTTCAAAAACTCTTTTTTAGAGACATAGAAGTTAAGATTCTTGGCACATGTGCTCTAACAATCCTCCTCTGGAGGCAGTTTGTGCTAAATTTCTTCCTTTGCCCCTCGAGAGAGACGTGAGGCAGAGCAAGCCCATGAGTTTACCCATCTCCTCACGTCTTTCAGCCTGCTCCAGAAGGACCACCTCTGTGCATCACATTTACTGCTTCACTTGCCCTCTGGTTTCCTGTTGGACTCCCCACAGGGCATCTGCAGCACAGGGGAGAGGGAAAAGGGGTGTGAGCCTCCTCAAGGGGCTGCCTGGAGCTGGATGTCACCTGATCATTGCTTCCCTTAAAGCCACCAACTCCCCACATTCTCTCTCCAGTTTCCAGGAAGGGCACCCATCCTCAGTGCTTTTGATTTGGTGTACTAACTGCTTAGCTGCAACTTAAGCACAGGTTACTGCACTACCTTTCTGTAAATGATTAGTTCTTAAAATACGTCCACTCCTAATTATTTTCCTTCAAGAGTGTCATCATTATTCAGTTTTGAAGAAAGCCCTCATCGCTTTCAGGAAGGTGAAAGGTTACTAATGATAGGATTTCACCGGGGAAGAAATGTTTGTTAACATGAAAATGTAATACATTCCAGGTAGGCAGACACAGATACAATGAATAGCTGTGATATTTCACACTGTTCTCAGTTGTGAAAACGAATGGAAACCTTCTCGAATTTGCCTTTACTCCATTCAGGGTTTTCTGGTTAAGTGAACTCATTCTCAGAAAATGGTTCCTACATTCTGGGAGTATCCACATCAGGGTGAAGCATCTAGACTATGATTATTTTCTAGACAAAGCCCTTCTCAGCAAAGATATCCATGGCACAAGAATGATCTTGCATTTCTTGCACGTAGCACTAGCTTACCTGAGATTCCAGAATGGTACCCAGTCATTGATGCATACCTGCTGCATCCCAATGTTACAAATTATTTCAAAGCAGCAGTTTTCTGTTAACTGTGTTAGTCCTTTCGTGGCAGAACACAGGCACTTGCCATGTTTCCTCCTAACTTATTGGGACTCCGGGACACTGACTTATTATCCCAGGCTCTCTCAGACCAGCTCTTCTCTCTCTCATCTTTTTTTCAAGAAGTCAAGCATGCATATCCATTATTTGGTTCTCATCCAAGCCTATCTGAATTTCTGCTTCTCCCCTGGGGACTCGTCACTTGGGAATGACGTTCTCCATTTTCCTGAATTGTAAATGTTGCTTGAATTTCACTGATAATGGAAAATACTCTATTTTTCTATGAACA
This sequence comes from Neofelis nebulosa, assembly GCF_028018385.1. NCBI lineage: Eukaryota > Metazoa > Chordata > Mammalia > Carnivora > Felidae > Neofelis > Neofelis nebulosa. Next base: position 93,503,179 of record NC_080784.1, on the reverse strand, counting down.
ATGGTAAAGAAGTACCCTTGCACACCAACCTTAAAATTGTCCTCATTTGTAAAGATGAATGAGTTCCCATTCTGGTCCTGAATTTTAACAGCAGGCCCTGGTCCTTTTTCCCTCCTGGGGTAGGTGGAGCCAATGATAGATCTTCCTCTACGAGCCCCACCTCTTTTCTAAACCTAGTCTCTCTTAGATCCTTCCTCAGCACAGGCAGGCTTCACATAAAATATATTACTTTGGACACATTCCTTTTCCTCTTGACTCCTTGTGCCACTCTGGTGGTAAAGCGCCAGTTCCCTCAGAGGTTTTTGTTTTTGTTTTTTTTTTTTTCCTGTCTGCCATAGGAAATTCTAATGATTTTTTTCAAACTGCAAATTTGATCATGTCATCATTTATGCTGAAAATACTGCAATGGCTTCCTTACGTTCTGAAAGAACAAAATATATGTGAGCTATAGATATGTTATAAATATATGAATCTTCTGCCAGGCCTAGAAGATGTTACATGGTTTGGCTCCTGAGGCATTCTCCATCTTGTTTGCTATACTCCAGCCACAGTCACTAACTTTTAATTTCTTAGAAATATTATGCTCCCCCCCCCCCACCACATGCTTGCACATGTTCTTTCCTCTATATCCCCTTTTCATGGTTAGCTGTAATTTTCCATTTTATTCTCATTTTAAAAATTCCTCTCAGGGAATCTACCCACCTCCCAATTTAATACAACTCCTTTGTTACATGCATGCACATTACTAATATAGACATGATGTTTGTCTTATACTTAAAACTAGCCATAATAGTTATCTTTACCATTATCAGTTATTGAAAATTAAAAGAATTTTAAAAAAAGAATCCAAGAATGTTAAAAAGAATATAAGTCAATTGCTCTACAATGATTATTTGGTTGGTAATGTCTTTACTGCTAGATAATAAACTCAAAACAAAAACCTTATCAGGCAATATATGATCAGGTTTCACTATGGTTTATTCAGCACCTAATAAAGTGCCTGAAATATGGTAGGCTCTCAACGAACAACATGGGTAAGGAATGGGTATATGTCAACCCCTCTCCTACCTTCTCCTGTGCACTAAGCTTAAGTCCACACTCACCTTTTATTTACTCTAGAGCATACTCAATCTTTTCCTTTATTTGCAAATTACATTTGCCTAGGTCTCTTTCCTCGAGCCAGAGTTTAAATATTATTTTCTCATAGAGATATTCTTGATCAAAAAAAAATATGAAATGGGACCACTGATATTCCTTTAGCTTAACATACATATTTCATTCTTAGCAATGGTTTCATATCTCTGTTCCTCAGTAAACCTGAAGAATCATAAGGCATGAATTACACCTTTTTTGTACATCATTTTGAATGCCCCACATCTAGCACAAAACTTGGTACCCCATGGATGATTGTTCTTCATAATGCTATGTATGAATTTGCAGGGTTCCTGGATTAATATAGTACAAGAGGATTCTTGCAGTGAGCTGCATTTGAACTGTGTCATCAAAGAAATGGCATTATTAGCACAGTTGATCTAATACTATTTCTTATTTTAATGGTAAATAAAGACATAAATTCCTTGCCCAGAAAGCTCAAAAGTATTGTCCAGGAATATCAGAGAATCCATGTCCTATATCTCTGTTTTCCTAACTTCCAGCCATACGTTACTTGTTTAGTACAGCCCAAACATTTATTTCTATTACGTATTTATTTGGCAACTTCTGTGTAACACTCTCTGTTTAGGGTACTTTGTAGGATAAAAGGAAATGTAAGACATATTCACTGATTTCAAAATGCTATGATTTGTTGATGAAACAATGCAATCTTATATTATGCTATTAAGGACAAGAATGTACAATGTAAAAACAAAGAGCAAATGGTGTGGTAATAAAATGTAGGAGTTTAAAGAACAGAGTGATCACTAGAGGTCAGAAGAGACAAAACAAATCAAATGACTTGGAGGAACTGGGATTTGAGCACGTTCCTGAAACTGAATAATATTTGATAGAGAGGAAAAGGGGATATTATTCCTGGATGAAACTTACATAATTATCACACCATTGCAAAGCCCCTAGTTTAAAAAAAAAAATAACATCATTTCTTCCATCTCCAGTCATATACAAAATCATCCCCAGTGAAGGCACATTACTTCCTGAGATCCCTTGCTATGATATTTACCCTCAACATTGCAAGTATTGCTTTTTAAAAATAAATTAGAATATATTATAAACATAAACTTCATTATGATTGATTCAATCCTATTTGTGTCTCCTATAGCCAGAAGAGAGTACATTATTTATTGATCTCTTACCCACATTCTTCTACTTTACTATTGCTAAATGAATTTTGACTTATAAAGAATGACCCATAGAGTCAAATGTCATCTCCTACTCAATAGAGTGCTAATTCCTGTTACTAAAATGGTCTCCTTCTCATCCTAGCAATGTAATGCATATGTTGCTTATTATAGGATTTCAATACAATATTGATGTACTAATACCTTATCCACTTACAGGATGTGAGGTCGAGGGTTCAAGAAAAAGGATAGTCTATTCAGAGTTTCATCATAGGAGGACATGCAAAATGCAAGGGTTCTGGATGGAAGAAAGAAGAATGCCCCGCTGTCATGCCTTCCATGGATTTTGCTGGAACAAGGTTCGTGCCATATTACAGTTCTGGAAGGGACTCTGTGCTGTGGGAATTTGAAGTAAAATTTGTTACATTTCATTAAACAAGACATACTGAGATCTTTTAACGCGATTAATATTTTCTGGTGTTGTACTATTATTTATTTAGGACTTTATATTTTCAGGAGTATAGCACAGAAAATATAAAAACTGCTGTGGCTGGCAATTGTTAATTAGCAGATTTAGTCCATGTTAGGTGAGAAATGTCTTTATTAGAGCCAGACAGAATCCTTTCACCCAAATATCTATGTATAATATTAGCTGCAAGTTGAAAATTTTTATGAAAACTGCAAAATAATTTATTTAAATGACTGAGATATAACTCTTTGAAATGAAAAACACATATTTCTAAATACATTTTTAAAAATGAAAAAGACAAGCTGTAGGTTCTGGTACCATGTTCCAGTTTTCCTCCCTAATGTTCAGTTGTAACTACCCAAATAATTTATTTTCTAATTTGTTCTTGGTGCTTCTTTGTCAAGGTTGTGGGGATCCTTTTGTGAGGATTCAAGTCAAGTTCCAGTGTTTTGCTATCTAGGCTGGATGTCTGCCTCAGGGGTCTTAGTCTTTGCTTATGCACTGGGTCAAAGCACAGTCATTAAAACACCACATCTTTATCAATTATCTTCTGCAGACAGCTTTGCTTCCTTCCAATATATTCTGCAAAATGCTGGCTTCCTGTGTTAGTATTTAATGGTGAGGCTGTATCTCTTAGCCTCTGTCTCTAACCTGAACATTCTGAGTCACTGTGATTGACGGAATTTTACCTGCCGGCTGCATTCTTACATCTACAACTTGCCTTCTGCTTTTTATTAGAGTGAGAGCAATATTTTTAATCCTTTAGGCTGGAAGAAAGTTTGTACTTAGTGTAAAAGCTGAAAATAATTATGCCTATCTTACCTCGCTCCATACCATGTCCTTTCTAATTAAATAATCCTTCATCAATAATGATGGCTCTGGATCTATTGTTCAGTCACTTCATGACCAGTTTACTGTAAACTACCTTTTCACATACATTATCTTACTTGGCTTTTATCTGAAATGTTAAAAGAAAGAAAGAAAGAAAGAAAGAAAGAAAGAAAGAAAGAAAGAAAGAAAGAAAGAAAGAAAGAAAGAAAGGAAAAAGAAAGGAACCATACACACGTGCACACAAACGTGTTTCTTTTTGATCTGTTGCTTTGGTCCCTGTAAAAGGAGACCTTCAGGCTGAAGTGTCTGGGACATTTGCTCAGAAGGGGGATTATGTATAAGGATACAGAGAATAGAGTCAAATTATACATTTCTAAGTATCTAAGTAGCCTTGAAAAGCAGGGGTTTGATTTGCAAGGACACATCTTTTTTGAGAGAAAAAGGTTTCAGAATTCAGAAAGCTTGCTTTTGCATATCAAAAGCAAACCCCCAAAGGAATCAAGGCCTAGGACTTCCATCACTTAATTTTTTTTCTTTTTTCTTTTCTTTTTTTTTTTTTTTTTTTGGAGAGGCCAATCTCCCCCTCTCCTTACCAAGCAAAATAAGGATGGAAGAAAACAATGAGTTATTTTCTGAAATGAGTTCAGAAAATGGTCTGGGGCTATCAGACCCCTATCCTCAGGCAGTAGGAAATCAGAAAACCCCAGGTAAAGTTTGGTTTGAATGGAGTTGGGAAAGCCCCGTATCTTACTTGCCATCGGTGCCCTGAGAAATGGTGAGCCTTGTAGGAAAATCTCTTGTGGCAGTACGTTGTGGAGGCAGGATTGTTGATGCAGTGTCAGAAAAGGCTCAGGCAGAGAGGACCTGAGAAAGCTCCTACTTCGTTCATGTGACCCAAAATAGGAAAAATATTCAAATGAAGTGAGTTTATCATCAAAACTGGGAAACTTTCGAGAATAAAAGGGTCCATGATTAATTATTAATCCAGCATAAACCAGCAAGCTTAGGGCAAACCAGGGCATATAATCACCTTAGAGAGAAACCTACAAGTTCCTAGAACACCAGGGCATCCAATAGAAAATGACAGATGGCATAAAACAAAGTATAGGTGGTGCCAGGGCTGTGGGTATCTCAGTAGATGCCAGAAGGAACGGATATTGTAATGAAAGGCATGGACGAAACATAGACATCTTCACGTATAATACCATTGGACAAGAATGACTACGTATACTCATAGATTTCTATATCGTAGTTATTGGCAAGAAACATAGGATATAGACAAGAAAATAGAGAGTGAGAAAATTATAAAAAGACTAAGAAAGAAAGAAAGAAAGGCTAAGAAAGTAAGCAGAAAGATTTGGGGAACCCTATAAAAAGGAAGAAGAGATATAGCTTTTGTGACACAAGAGAAGTCATTTTAAGCCCCCAGCTATTTTTTGCGATCTATGTCTTACTTGCCCAAACACACTTTTTACAGAACTTCCCAGGAGGTGCAGAATTACAAAGCAATGCAAAAACCTCAGTAGTTAAGGATTCTAAGGGAACAAAGGGAATGCAAAATTAACAGTCTTCACCAGGCCAGAAAATTCCCTAACCATAGCAAGACAATAAATCAGTGGTAAAACTCCCAGTGCTGTCTTCTAAAGTAAGCAAGGTCCTGCATTTTTTACCCCAGATGAAGGAGTTCAAGACCGAATCCAGTTTATACCAGCTCTTGGAGCCAGCCCACAGTCCCTTCCCCTTGTCTGACAGTTCCCTCTGCTTGACTATAATGTTAAAGTCTCCACCCAACATGTATAAGCATGTTTTCTAAGTATGCCAGCTCATCCTTGTGTCCATCTTTCCATGTGATGACAAAATTCCACCTTCTGAATGTTCTTGCAAACCCTAAATAAAAGAAACCCACTCATTCCTACTCAGGGAGCCACGGGTTTGGAATTTATTCCCTGTGATCACCTTATTTGCTACAAATGAAGTTTTCTGTGTGGCAACCTCACCTGAGGTAGTCTCTATCTGTAATGTTCCAAGGATCAAACTCATATTCGTTCAGTTGCAAAACTAGTCATTGTTTAATATTAAGTTTCTGCTTAACACCTAACAGTTGTATGAGGAATCTGAATTAAAGTTGTATTAAAAGTAAAACGTAGTTAACTGTGTTTTGGGCTTCAGAGTATATTACATTATATAGTTTATACCCATAAACTACACAGAATAGGAAGTATTGATTCCATTTTTCCGATGAAGAAACTGAGGCTAAAAGACATTTGCTGAGCAACCCAAAATCTCAGAGCATGTAAGTTATGCTCCTGGGCTGAGAACCTGTATCATCTGATTCTTTGTGCAATATTTACAGCAGTATTTCTTTTGTTATTGTTCTTTTTCTGCTTTTCTTTAGAGTTATCCATTCATCCACAGTCTCATAATTATATTTTCTTTTCCTTGAAATTAGAAGTAAGTTTCTTTTTTTTTTTTTTTATTTATTTTTTTTTTTTAAATTTTTTTTTCAACGTTTATTTTATTTTTTGGGACAGAGAGAGACAGAGCATGAACGGGGGAGGGACAGAGAGAGAGGGAGACACAGAATCGGAAACAGGCTCCAGGCTCTGAGCCATCAGCCCAGAGCCTGACGCGGGGCTCGAACTCACAGACCGTGAGATCGTGACCTGGCTGAAGTCGGACGCTTAACCGACTGCGCCACCCAGGCGCCCCTAGAAGTAAGTTTCGAGTATGAGGATAGGATTCCAGATTTGTATGATTGGGCCAGTGCACATCTTTTTTTTTGTCTTTTATTTTTCTTGATTGTAAATGTTGCTGGTAAAGAGTCCTGCTTCCTATGTTTTGATGTTTCTTTGTAACTCTTTTCACTGTCTATCAAAATCTAGTCATATTTTGTATATACTTATAATGCAGACTCTACTCCACCATTAAAGTGAAAACTTCTATGGAGGAGGAAATTCATCTTTTTTGTTCACTTTTATAATATTGTGTCTAAAACATTGCTGCGACCATAACACAGAGCATGGAGTAAGAATTTGTCTAACCTACTCACTAATGAAGAAGCAGTAAGCCTCATCAAGCATGACACTAGAACAAATAAAAAGTTGACTGATTAATTTTGATTTTAATTATCATGAGTACCATTAAATTAATTACGCTGTATGTGAGCACACTATCATAGATATCTCTAGAAGGGTCATTCTCAAATTCTAGCATGCTTAATGATCACTTGGTAAACTAGTCAAAAATACAGATACTCAAATCCATCATTAAAAATTCTGCTTCAGTGAATCTGGAGTGGACCCCCCAAATCACTTAATAGTCATTTAATAAGTACTATAAAGAATATGGTCAAGATGCCATTTCAATTTAGGCTCCACAGCTTTTGCTCACATTTCACAATGGAAAACAAATTGTGTATACTTACCAGCATTTTCTCCCTGTTATTAAGAATTGGTGTCTATAGGGGCGCCTGGGTGGCGCAGTCGGTTAAGCGTCCGACTTCAGCCAGGTCATGATCTCGCGGTCCGTGAGTTCGAGCCCCGCGTCAGGCTCTGGGCCGATGGCTCGGAGCCTGGAGCCTGTTTCCGATTCTGTGTCTCCCTCTCTCTCTGCCCCTCCCCCGTTCATGCTCTGTCTCTCTCTGTCCCAAAAATAAATAAAAAATGTTGAAAAAAAAAAATTTTTTTTTTTTTAAGAATTGGTGTCTATAAATTATATGCCTATAAAATATGCTCCAATTTTTCATACTATATTGAAAAAATATGGAACATACTATTTTGAGAAAAAAACATTGCATATTCATAGTTGACACTGCATATCGATTTGGACCTTCATTTTAAACATGTTCAGGGGCGCCTGGGTGGTTCAGGTGGTTGGGCATCCAACTTCAGCTCAGGTCATGATATCACGGCTTGTGGGTTCGAGCCCCGCGTCTGTGCTGACAGCTCAGCCTGGAGCCTGCTTCAGATTCTGTGTCTCCGTCTCTGTCTGCCCCTCCCATGCTCATGCTCATGCTCTGTCTCTCAATAATAAATAAAAGTTAAAAAAAAAAAAAGTTTAAACGTGTTCAGATGGTAAGCTCATATAGATACAGTAATCTGCACACACAACTCCTAGACCTACTAAACCAAAGAGACATATTTGCAGACAAACTCTGCTTATACTGTGGAAGAAAATGTACATTCATAGCAAGAAGTCATACCTCTTAGGTAACTCTTCCTGTGAGAAATAATTGTTACCAGGTGCCTGAAATCTATTTTCAGAGTAAAAAATAAATAAATAAGCAAAGGGTCAGTAATGCTCATTTTGCATATTGGAAAGGACATTACAAAAGTCTGAACACTTTGCCTATTCGCAATGGGAATAATCTTTTGAGTAGATATGTTGATGACTCTGTTGGATAGAATGTTTAGCAAAGAAAATGTGTGATTTTTTTTCTTGCCTATAGAAAAATTTACCTCAGGGTCATGGGGAATTTCATATGCCATTTCTGGTTTTCCTACATTAAGGATGGTAGAAATACATTAGAGTAAAAGTGTGCGATATGTAATCTGTTCTCAGGAGGTCATAGAGCGACGGACTCTAGCCATAGCACGCTTTTCATATTCTAATGCTCCATAACAATACATCCTTCTTGGACGTAATCTAACCGATATTAGATTGTGTTCTAGATTCATGTTCTTCCAAGAACATGAGAAATATGTGATTATAACATGAATACATCCATAAAAACTTAGGGCGTAGTGGATCCTAACATGAATGTTCTGTTGTCTGTCTTTATCATTTTAGATACGTTAGCAGCTTTTTCATAGTTGCCTTTTGATAACAGATTCATCTTGATAGTGCCTAAATCCCCAGCTCAGACCTACCCCCCCCCAAACTCATATACCCAACTCTCTACTAGATATTTCCATTTGAAAGTCTAATTGCGCAGCTCAAATTTAATTCATCATATCCCAGACTGAATTCCTGGTCTTCCTGTAACCAACCATGCTCCATCAACAGCCTTCCCCATCTCAGCCGATGACTTTTCCATCCCTTCCTGAACTCAGTCTCCTGACTACATTTCTATCTTTGAGGACTTTCTTTCTCTTATACTTATGTATAGTCTTCTAGAAAATCCTATTGGGTGCATCTTCAAAATATATACTATGCCCAACTGCTTTCCACTGCCTCACTGCTACCAAACTTATCCAAGCCTTCCCCATCTCTCGTCTTGTTTGCTGAGACAGCTTCTGAAAATGCCATCTATCTTCTACCATTGTTCCACTGCATTCTATTCTAAACACAAAGGGAGCCATTAAAAGCATAACTCAGAATACATCACTCCTCTGCTTAAAGTCTATAATGGCTCCTTATTTCACTTACAGTAAAAAAAGTCCTGAAATAGACCTAAAAGATCCTACATGATCTGGCCCTCGTCAGGTCTCCAACATTTTGTCAGAAAACTCCCCAACCCCAGACTTTATTTCCTTCCAGCCACAAGTTGTTTGCCCTCCCTTGAAATTGCCAGGCCCAATCTAATCTTAGGGTCTTTTCCCCTCTTCCTTTTTTGTCTCTGCTTTCTTTGTCTTCCCATGTCTATGTGGTGAACCCTTTAATTACCTTCTAGTTTTTGTTCAAAGCTCATCTGTTTAATTAGGCTTACCCTATTCAGCCCATTTAATATCACTCTCTGTTTTCCCCCTCATCACTTTACCCACTGTAGACACTGTTGAGTTCCATTCCTGCCTCTATTTTTTTCATTTTAGATAGCATTTATGGTCATCAAACAAAATATGTAATCTCCTTAATCAGTTATTAATTTTATGGAAGCACATTGTTATAAAAAAAAAGTATGCAAATATACACATATAACAAAAAGAATTATCATAAATCAAAAACTGTGTAGTTACCACTGAGTTAAAAGAAACAAAAGCATTACCAGCAGCCCAGAAGCACTCTTTTGCCCCTTCCAATTGTTCTTCTCTCCTTTCTCTCTTTCTCTGCAATTGTTATACCTTGATTTCTCATACTTGAATTAAATTTTTCAGAGTTTCAACTTTATATACAGTAGTGTGTGTGTGTGTGTGTGTGTGTGTGTGTGCATACATGCATGCACACATCACCAGGCCCGAGCCTTCTTTCACTCCTTGGCATTTTGTGAAATTCATCCATGTTGTCTCATTCAGCTATCATGATTTTATTTTTGTTGCTGAATAAATTTCATTATATGCCATGACAATTTATTCGTTCATTTTATTAGTGAAAGAATATTTGAGTCATAGTCTTTTTTGTTTATAGTCTATTATACCCCCAAATTTTTAAGTTTGATGAAAATGCAATGTTTACCTGTTATATTAAGTGATTAACACCAAAAATACAGTATAGTGCCTTGAATTTGGCAAGTAACTTAATAAATATTTGTTGAACCGAAATAACTTGAATTAAAAATTGGAGTAGATTCCATTTGCCTGTTGTTGGAAACAATGAAAATCCTTATATTTGGAGGATTTTTTTTGACAGCTTTTATTCATTATCACTAATACTTACAAAGCAATTACAGGCAACTGCAGATAAAGTAGTAATTTGGAGCTTGTGAGGAATATGTTATCAGTGTGTATAAGCAATTTGGAGAAATGGAGCTCAAATAGTATTTTTTTTTTTAACGTTTATTTATTTTTGAGAGACAGAGACAGAGTGTGAGCTGGGGAGGGACAGAGAGAGAGGGAGCCACAGAATTCGAAGGAGGATTCAGGCTCTGAGCTGTCAGCACAGCCCCCTGACATGGGGCTCCAACACATGAATCGTGAGATCGTGACCTGACCCGAAGTCAGATGATTAACCTACTGAGCCACCAGGTGCCCCAGAGCTCAAATAGTTTTAATGACCTAATAATACATTACACAAAATTGAAAAATAAGATTGGTCAGGATTATCAAAAAAAAGCCTGACATGAATCTTATATAAATAAGATCAAAACATCATGTTCATAATACTCAAAGAATATTTTAAGATTTATAGATATCTAGGAATCATCTTACTACAACACTCTAGGCAAGATAGGAAAATTCTTTCTGCCTAGTCATGGAAAGTAGTATCACAGACATGAAACATTTTAATGTATAAACTTAATGTCTCTTGGATTGTTTTGTTATAAGTATCTGATAACATCCAAGAAAGGTGAATTATCAAGTTATTAATGGTTTGTATGACACGCATTTAATTAACTAAATTAATAATGGATAGTGGCATTACAGGGCCTTCCAGTTCACTTACTATGTAATAATATACCAGTTAACACTTAAGAAAAGTGGCCAGTCATTATCAATGTACCATTGTGCATTGTGCTAACATTAATCGGATCAAATTAATGTAGTGTTACTTTTATCTTAAGCAGGCATTAATGAACGCTTCATCATTTCGAAATGTTGCCATGACATATTATCAAAATATCAAATGCTTAGCTTAATGTTTAGTATAAAAAGGTCCATTTGATACTCATGTTAATGACAATTTTTTTTTCTTTTATTACAAGTATAATTAAAGACAGGTATTTTAAAGGCTTTTTAAGATTATTTAAATATATAACAGGACCACCTTCAAAGTTGTACTTGTGAGGAATGACAATACATTTAAAGCTATGGGAATTCTTTTTCATACTCCACTTTTAGCCAGTAGATCAGTTCATTTCTATTAAGAGACAGAAATATGACTTCATATTAATGATGGAATCAAAACAGATGGAGCTATCTAATGGTTCAGGCAGGAAATTGGAGTAGGAATTATAGCTTCTTACCCTTATATCTACCACTGATTCACTAAATAACCTTGGGCAAATTACTTAAGCTGCCAGGTCAAATTTTCTAAGTGCACGTCTTCTTTTTTTATGCCCAGAGCTCATATTAACAGAAAAGGAAGCTCTGGAGATATAGAAAAAGGAAATGATATAATATAGAGTAGAGGAAAAAGCCTTTGGCATGAAAGAGATTAAGTGGCTTACCCAAAGTTTCACAGTTAGTATGTGGACTACGGGAGATTCAAATTCAAGTATGTGACTCATTGGCTCTCAAGCACCAACCTTTTAATATCAGTTGTAAAATAAAATAGCTACCCCGATTTTGATTACGATAGTACAAGCACAGGATTTGCCTGGCAAATTACAGATGTCTAATAAATGTAATTCTTTTCAGTCTTTTCTCCAATATGGAATGCTTTTGATATTTACTCTAAAAACAGCATATAGATTTATGTGCCCATTTAATCTAGACCCTAATCTCGTAATTCTAGTATTTATTATTCCTCATCTAGGCATTGACTTAAAAGTTGCTCTCAGTGTCTCCACTGTTTTCCAAATTTATTTCAACCTTCATATTTATTAAAGCCTATAGGAGATATTTAAGACCACTGGAAAGGTGAGAGAACACACACAAAAAATGGAGGGCTATGCAGAGCTCTTTAAACATGAACATTTAACAGCCATGTAGTAGAAGAGCCTGGAATGAAAATGAAATATCCTTGTTTCTGCCTCCTATCTTCTTTCTGACCAAATTCTTTAAGTTAACACAATACACTGATTTTACTTCTTATTTATTGTCTGAATCTATCTGCAAATTTCCATCCAAACTGACACTTCTCTAATTCAGACTTGAATTATTCCTTACAAAATATTTACTAGTCTCCTTGTTTCCTCCTCAAATTTATTCTCCATATCATCTTTACGGTATGTTTCTGTGATCTTTTTACCATCAGTATTAATCTAGTATATTCATCTCAAGTAAGTCTGTACTTCTAATTTGCTGACCACACATATCATCCATACAATATGCTCATACCATCTCTTCTCCTGGAATGGCCACAATTTTCTGTTTCTAGTATTCACCCTCTAGGACTTGATGTGAATTTCACCTCCATTAAGCTGTTATGCTTTGCTCATACCCATTATTGGTGTTCCCCTTCTGTGTTCCCACAGTGCACTGTATATATCACTACAATTATATTTATTCCAATATTTTCTAATAATCAGTTTTCATCTTTTTTTTACCCAATTTTGCTCTCTACAGATGGTGCTATATATAACTCGTTCAAATTTCAAAGAAAAAAAAATCCCACTAGATGGAGTTAAGCAGACAAAGAAAACTTTATTCAAGACTATTGCAACAGAGAGAGAGAGTGAACTCAACTCTAGCATAAGGAAAAGTGGGAGGTGTTTTAAGCACTGGACGATATTAGGAAAGCTGTTGTCATGTGATTACGCTTTTTTTTTTTTCCCTAATTGGCATTGGTGCTTATAACAGTTAGGCTCTTACTCTCTCACAGAGACTAGGAGAAAGGGGTGCTGTCTTCCTCGATGTTTACATTTCAAATGGATGGCTGCAGGATCCTTGAACATACTGTTTCTGGGTCATAAAACTGGCAAGAGGCTAGGAGAAGATTTACATCTCAAAAGAACAAAGAAAGAATTTACAATTGCAAGTTTTCTAAAGTAAATACTCTAAGAAAAGGCAGGTTAAAGGCCTATAGTCAGGAAAAAATCTGTCTAAAGTTCAGTCACGCTGAGGAGAATGTTAAGGCTAATGAGATCAATATTTATAATCTCAGTTCTGAAACATGTTAAACACTCTAGAAATTTTACTTTGCTATGATGTTCTACGCAGTCTAATAGGGCATTCTAGCACAAGCATTCTTTAGAAGTCTTATTATTTTTGCTTGCTCATACATACACCGAGCATTAAATGCTGGGCATAATATAAGTTTCTTCTTTGCTTTAGTTTCTTTGTTTGGGTCCTGATGAGTTTCGCCTTCTTTATTTTTCCTTCACTTCCTCTTTGCTTCCTTCTTTGTAGGCCTTGGCTCCTAACTGCTGTCACTTCTAGCTTATGCCAGAGAGGTCCAGTAATATCTTATATCTGAGTGTTAAACTTGTTCTTGCATCTATCCTGGGAAGTCAGGAGCAATTCTTACTTTATACTAAACAGAGAAAAAAAAAAAAGACACTCTCATGCTAATTTTGATTACCACTCATGACCTTATATTATGTTATATTATATTATATTAATCACACACACAGGTATAAGCACATACATATATAGATACACATACTCATGCACACACTTACCTTATGTGTTAAAGGGGTAAAGTTGGAATCTGTGAGTTTAAAATAGATTAATAGAAACTTGTTAAGTGAAATGCAAAGGGAAAAGAATGAAGAAAAAGCCAGAATGCAACATCTACAAAGTGTGAGAAAATTTCAAAGGTAATCACATGTGTAATTGGAATACTATAGTAAAAAAGAAAGAAAAAAAGAATGGAAAAGAAGAAGTATTGAAGTAATTGAGCCAAGAACTTTCCAAAATTAGTGAAAGACACCAAACCACACATCTGGGAAACTTAGGGAATGCCCAGCAGAACATTACCAACAAAAATACACCTAAGCATATCATATTCAAATTGCAGAAAAACAGACAATTCCTGAAAGAAGAAGGAAGATAAGTTAAGTATGGGTTGAACTTTACCTATAGGGGAACAAGGATAATTACAATGAACTTGAAACTGTGAATTAGAAACTGTGTAGACAAGTAGAGAATGGAATACATTTTAAGTATTTGAATTTTTAAAATGCAACATGACATCCTATAGCCAACAAAATTACCCTCTGAAAGGGAGAAATAAAGACTTTCTCAAAGAAAAACTGAGGTAAGTTATTGTCACCAGTCTTGCCCTACGAGGAATGTTGAAAAAAGCTCTTCAGTGAGAAAGAAAATGATGTCAGTCAGAAACTTGGATCTACATAAAGAATGAAGAGCATTCGTTCCAAGAAGAGGGAAAAAAAGAGTTTTGAGAATCTTTTCCCCTCAAAATATCTTATATGAATTATTGTACATGATGCTTCCCAGTCGTGAAGGCAATCGTAGTTTTACTTCTTACTACAGGGAAATAGTAGCTTTACTTCTTACTACAGGGAAAGCTAAAACTGCAGCACGCACCTGTTTCTTCAAAGGCCATTGTACCTGTTCACAATGAGCATTTGTGTTCTTTGCAGGAATTGCCCTAACCTAGTGCTATAAGCATGGATCCTGCCGCTGGGATGTTTATGATTTAAGACGGAGATGGAAAGATATGAGATGTGAATAAGGTCAATGAAATCTACTCCCTAACGAAATCTATACACAAGGCAGAATTTCTAATATGCAAATACAGAAGATAGCAGTGTATGAAAGAGTTGTTAGAAAACAAAGTCCAAAAAATAATGCTTGTAATCGGGGAGAGAGCTTTAAAGGAATTGAGATTCTCTATATCAATTTCACAACTGAAGTCATAAAACAAGAGTGCTGGGTAAGTGACAGATGAACAACAGGCAAGAGCTATGGTTATCACAAACTGGTTTATAAATCTGCTGTGATTCTTCCTTCTTCCTCAGTTCACACACATAGAAAATTCTGGTAGCACAACATATTCCTGATTTAGATTAGTCCTCTTATATTTATGAAAAGATTGGCAGAGAAGGATAACTAATATTGAACTCTAATTTTGTGTCTTACATCACAGAGGTATTCTCTAGCTGCCAACTTCAGCTCAGGTCATGATCTCACGGTTGGTGAATTCAAGCCCCGCATCCGCTTCCACATCCGTCTTTCTGCTGTCAGCAGGGAGTATGCTTTAGATTCTGTTGCCCTCTCTTTCTGCCCCTCCCCTACTCACACTCTTCCTCTCTCTCTCTCTGGAAAATGAATACACATTAAAAAAAATTAAACATGATTACTTCCAGTTGAGTATAGACAAATGCTCAGCTGTTGAATATTTTTCTGAATCTCTTACAGCCTGAAGTATGTCGTTAAAAATTAGCAGAAAGAAAAAATAAAGGTAAAAATACGTTTTAAATTCATTATCGATTATTACTATTTATTAAAATAGGCAAAGCCTTCATAAGCCTAACGATAGGGAAAAAAATGAAGGAAAACAGATAACATTAGAAACGAGAAAGTAGAAGTAAGCCAAAATAAAAGAAAATCCAAGAATAATAAGAGAAAATACCATACAGATCTAACCAAAACTAATGGAAAATCTAAAAATACAAAAAAAAATTATCTAAGCATGAATTACCAAAATTTCCTTTAAGAGAAATAGAAAAGCATGATATTTCAATATTCCGAGAAACATGATAAGGTGATTAAAGTTAAAAAACATCACAAACATGTTTACAGTTGAATCTGATCTGCACTTTTCAGAACATATTTCAGTTCTCTAAATTATTGAAGATATTTGAGAAGATGGAAGTTTTCCCAATTCAATATATGAAGCCAGAATAACATGTGATTCTATCAGTTGAGGATAAAAAGGCATTAAATAAAATTCAAATGTCAATTCTAATAAGAGCTCTTAAAAAATAAGAACAGATGCTAAACTATTTAAATGTAATAGACTATTTAACAAAATTGAACAGCAAACATTGTTTTAAAAAGAGAAGCACTAAGTAACTTATTAAAGCAATAATGTCCTTTATCCTCATTGTCATTTGTTACGTTATGGAAATAATACAAGTAAAGAAAGGAAATAACTAGAGAAAATAACGGAAAAGAAGAGATAAACTGATCTTCTTCTGCAGATGATATAATTTTATATATTAAAAGTCCCAAAATAAAGCTTTTAAAATACTATATTTAGCAATACGATTCTCTGTCAGCATGTGGATCTAATACTTAGTCTCCATCACAGCAATAGGCACCTAAATATATGAGAGAAAAAGTTTCACTGAAAAGCATAGCAAAAAATATGTGTTTCTCACATAGGAATGACCTTATAGCAAAGCATAATTCTTATATGAAGAAAGCTATAATATTTTTGAATACCTTAAAATATGATCTTAGCCAATGGGAGACATAATATTTGGTATTACCCTTTATTAAAAGTGCAAAAAAATAATTGTAAAATAAATTTATAAACTTAATACAATTCTGTTTGTTGGATTTGGAAAGTTAACCTGAAAATTTTATTTTGTTTTATTTTATTTTATTTATTTATTTTTAAAGTGTATTTATTTATTTTGAGAGAGAAAGAGCAAAAGTACAGGAGCTGGGGAGGGGCAGAGAGAGAGGGGGAGAGAGAGAATCTTAAGTGGGCTCTGTCTGACATGGGACTTGATCTCAAGACGGTGAGATCATGACCTGAGCTGAAATCAAAAGTCGTGTGCTCAACCAACTGAGCCACCCAGGCACCCCATAACTTGGAAAGTTTTAAATACACACAAAATTCTAATAGAATCATATGAAAATTAAGAACTGTAAGGTGAAACTTCCCTTACAGAAACCAGATAGTGGAATAAAACAGAGAAACAAAATAGATCATTATTATTTTCAAAATGATACATGAGGCATTCATTTATAATTTCAATTCAGTATGAAGTATTTAATATAAGATACCAGACAGTTTAAAACTTACACGAAAATAGAGTTGGAAGTACATTTTATATCATATCTAAATATAAATTCTAGTTTAGGTTTAAATTTGGATAGTATTAGTTGTCTTGGTGTTATATCTACTACATAGTGTATATTGAGGAAAGAAATATGCAAAGTTACTGAATAACATGATATTATTTTTACAAACAGTGACTAGACCTCTCTCCCCGTCCTATTGTATGACTAAGTGTGTCAGGGGGAAGTTTGGGGGGGTTGTGGATGTGGGTGTTTGATTTTATATAAATATATTTTTGGAGAATGAGGAAGCAAAGAAAAAGAAAAGTAACACAAAGTGTGCCTTCCATTAAAATAAATGGCTTATAAATAATCACATTCATACATGAATATAAAACACACATGTTTAAGTATGTTTTCAATATAATTTAAGGAAAGTATGGACATTTTTGCTTTGTATAATCAACATCTCTTAACTCTGAAATTATGTGTTATTCTGTATTTTTAAAATGTATTGCTTATTTATTTATTTAAATTCTGTATTCTTGATCTCTCTTCTTTTTTTTATTTTTTAATTTATTTTTTAATATTTATTTATGTTTGAGACAGAGATAGAGCTTGAGCGGGGGAGGGGCAGAGAGAGAAGGAGACACAGAATCTGAAGCAGGCTCCAGGCTCCAAGTTGTCAGCACAGAGCCCGATGTGGGGCTTGAATCCATGAACCAAGAGATCATGACCTGAGCTGAAGTTGGACACCCAACTGAATGAGCCACCCAGGCACCCCCGATCCGTCTCTTCTTATAGTTGTGCTTCCTCTACTATGTGTGGTCTTCCTTTGACAGTGGTCTTGTTCCTTATAGATTCAGTCCACTGACTCTGAGCTTATTTCCCCTTGGAGTTAGGAGTTAGCATATCTGATAATGTGTGTCTAAAGAAGGTCGAAGTCTAGTCCATGCTTTTGTCCTTCTTAGTGAATAATAATAAGAAGGGAGGGATGAATCTTCGCAAGAAGAGACACAGGCTTCCCAGAACTATGATGACATATCCTGGTGAACTGTTTCTCCACCAACAACCTTTCTTTAAGGTTGATTCTTTTTTAATTTTTTTAAATGTTTATTTTTTTTTTTTTTTTTTTTTTTTTTTAAATTTTTTTTTTTTTTTTAATGTTTTTTATTTATTTTTGGGACAGAGAGAGACAGAGCATGAACGGGGGAGGGGCAGAGAGAGAGGGACACACAGAATCGGAAACAGGCTCCAGGCTCCGAGCCATCAGCCCAGAGCCTGACGCGGGGCTCGAACTCACGGACCGCGAGATCGTGACCTGGCTGAAGTCGGACGCTTAACCGACTGTGCCACCCAGGCGCCCCAAATGTTTATTTTTTTTAATGTTTATTTATTTGAGAGGGAAAGAGACAGAGTGTGAGCATGGGAGGGGCAGAGAGGGAGACACACACATAGAATCCCAAGTAGGCTCCAGGCTCTGGGCTGTCAGCACAGAGCCTGATGTGGGGCCAAACTCACAAACTTGGAGATCATGACCTGAGCTGAAGTCAGACACTTAACCGACTGAACCACCCAGGCATCCCCAGGGTTGATTCTTAACTTCTTAGAAAAAACCATAATGGAAGGAAAATAACTACTAGAATGTAATCCACCAGCTCTGATGGGTTGATGGGGTGGATGCCCAAATCAGCTCTTCAACGTTCTTCTCCTTTCACCATTTTCTTAGCCCAGCAAAATTTAGAGTTGCTGTGGTATCATCCCAGAGTGCACCTGGAAGTCTACAAAGCTGATGCTGTTTGACGTTTCCAAGTGACCATGGGAGCAGATAATGACCCATGTAGACCAATGAGAATGTGAGACAAAGATAGAGTTAAAATCTTTTCTTCAACTCATTTCTCACTGCTGGGATTCATTCCAAACAAATGCAAAAACTAGTTCTTGAAAGCCAGGAGTACTCCAGGAGTTGGCCACTGTTTGTTTGTTTCTTTTATACTTCTCTTGAATTACATTTTCTCACTTTTGTGTTAGTTTTTCTAAGATTAATTTTGCTTTTCTGAAATTTCTGATCATGAACATCCAATATTTCATAGTCAACACTAAGAGTTTTCAATAATGGTATAATTTTGAAATGTAGAAACTGTCTGCATCATTTTCTTCAAAAAATGTTGAGCATAGCAAAGTCCTCGTTCAATTTTAATTATGGATGTGTGTGTTTGAGTGCAGAATGTTATTTTGATGTTTTGCACAATAGCGCAACAGTAACCACAGGTTGTAATTTGAGAAGGCTTTTGTTTTTACTTTTCTTGGGTTTTGCATTTCTGGCATTTTCTGTTTTCTTGTCCCATGCTGATGCACTTCATTGTAGCTAGCTGTAGCTTTTTACTCTGAACTGCCCAATTGTTGTACTTCCCGCTGATATTACTCTATTGTTAGAAATCTAACATTAGCCTTACAAACCACTGGAGTACTGGCCTTTGGCTACATTGTCTGTAGGAATGCCAGGTGCCCATGTATTCGGCATTAATGTGTGATATAGTCCATTAGCCTTAAGTCTTTATGAGATCCTCTGAGGTTGGCTGAATCTTCCAGGCAGACTTTAAATAAAACAAATTTATTGACTTAGTGTAGAACTTTATTGCCTGAATCATTTTTGGGCTGCCCTTGAACATTTTTATTTGTTAATGCATTTATTCATTTTTACTCTTTACATGCTGTTGATTTCAGAATATTTTATTGTCTGTGAATATTACATTTGGTTTTGTAGTGTTCTCACTTATAAAACTCCTGTATTAAATTGGACTTATACACACTAAATGTTGTGTTTATCATATTCTTTTAATGCCAAACTACATAAATACAGGAAGTTATAGAAAATTTGACCATCAGCACAAAAAAAGTAAAATACGAATCTAGTAATTATATTATTTAGCTAGAGACCTGTAAATTTAAGATGAAATACATGGGGAGAAAAGGTGAAAATTATAAATTGGTACATCACATTATATTGATTTAATTAAATTAATTAATTTATTTGTTTATTTATTTATCTATTTATTTATTTTGAGGAGGGGAAGGGCAGAGAGAGAGGGAAAGAGAGAATCCCAAGCAGGCTCCACACTGTCAGCACAGAGCCTGCTGTGGAGCTCAAACTTATTAACCATGAAACTATGATCTGAGCCAAAATCAAGTCAGTTACTTAACCAACTGAGCTTCTCAGGCACCCCTTGATTTCATAATATTTACCTAATCATTTGAAGAAGGTGGTGGAATTTTCCTTTGGTAACATGATTTTCCAAGCTCTTTTTAAAAAACTTTACATCTATGGGTTTCTAAAAACTTCTTATTTTCTAAAATTTCATTCCCCCTGATGTAGCCATGTGTGCAAATGTAGAGTTTTATGTCATGTGTCATGTATTTTCTATGCTCGCATAGGCAAATTCTATTCTATGTAGATGGCGACTTCTGAAAATTTATATACAAACTTTCTTCTAGGATAATGGCTGCTGCCTAAATTACCATCCAAAACCTAGATCATCAAAAAGAGAAAATAAAACCAAAATTCAGCATAGTTCTACAGCAAAATTCAGAGACAGAGGGCGTTGCAAAGTATTTGTATACAGGTAGGAAAGCATTCTGCATCATCAGATCCATCTCTGGGAGCCCATGACTAATCAGGTGGAGACTGAACAGGAAAAAAAAACATTCATGAGGACCCTAAGCATGTGAACACAAATAAAATCACATTCATAATGAGAGTCCGTCTTGCCTGGGAAAATACTGGGACCAGGTCCGAGATAAGGTACATTTGAACACTGGATACTAGAGAGTTGAATAGAAAGAGTTAAGAAGTTGCTAGTTTAGAGGGGGCAATCTTGGGAAAGACCACTACCAGAGGAGAGGGAGTGACCTGTAGGGGTGAAACATTTGTGGTTAAGTGGCAGGGTGAAAAAAAATGAGTAAAAGCAATAGAAACTAATGGCGTTATAGAATCAACGGATATTCACAAAATCAGAAAAGTAACCCCTTTTCATTAAAAAAAATGAAAATAAGGCAATTGTACCATGCTATGCCAAGAAACAAAGTCGCTTTCATAACATATCAAGTCAACCACCGAGAACTATTAGTGTTGCCTATATAGAAAACTTCTTATTATTAGAGTTTCAAAAACGAACAGAGAACAGCTAACAAAATCTCAACAAAGTTTTAGAAGAAGAAAAAAGAAAACAACAATAAATTTCCGTGGTAAAATCTGTCCCTTAATACACACACACACACACACACACACACACACACACAAAGCAAACATGAAGCAAACAAGAATTGTTGAAACATATTTTCAAAGAATTGTCTGTAGAAATAAGTGCTAATAAACTGCATCTGAATGTAAACATAGGAGACCAGAAATGATAAATTGGGGGCACCTGGGTGGCTCAGTCCGTTAGGTGTCTGACTTCAGCTCAGGTCATGATCTCGCGGTTCATGGGTTCGAGCCCCACATGGGGCTCTGTGCTGACAGCTCAGAGCCTGGAGTCTGCTTCAGATTCTGTGTCTCCCTCTCTCTCTCTCTCTCCCCTCCCCCGTTCACACTCTGTCTCTGTCTCTCTTAAAAATAAATAAACATTAAAAAAATTGAGAAACAGAAATGACAAAATAAGGAAGCTGTCAAATGAGGCCTGATGGAATTCTATAAAAATACAAAAATTTAAAAAAAATCAATAAAAATACAAGTAAAAATCACTTGAAGGAATGGTTAAATCTGAGAGAATATTTGATAAAAACATTAAAATGCATTATGAAAACATAGTAAAGCACAATAAAGTGAACACTGACAAGCATGCGTTGACAAATAGAAATCAAAATGAAAATAAAATAAAATAAAAAATAGACAAAAAGATGATGACAAGAAGTGTGATGGAGGTAAAAGGCAGACCAAGAAGACAGACCAACATTCACATAATTAAATTTTCTGAAGACTAAGATAAATGAAACACAACTAGCCCTCACATAAAAGAGAACATGAATCTATACATTGACACTAACTATTTGCATGTGGGTGAATTGATTCAAGGTCCTCAATGTCTAGGCGTACCCAAGTGAAATAATAGACTTTAATATTAAAAGAAAAAAATCCTCTGAATTTCCATCAAAAAAGTAACCTACCTGAAAGAGAATTTAGCTGTAACCAGAATCCTTGACAGGAACAGAGAAGGAAGGGTAATTTGAGCAACATTTGCAAGAAGTTCCAGGAAAGAAAATGCAAGTCAGGCATTTATATACAAACAAGGTATCAAGGCAATAAAAAAAAAATGTTAAAGCGGGAAAAAAAATGTAGGGACTTCTGTACTCATGAGGTCTTCCTGATGAATGCAGAAGAGAATAGCCTACAATAGCAAAGGAACTACTTGCAAGATATGGTAAAAGGATGATAGGTAGCTGTGGATATATTTAAACACAGATCTAAGAATAAAAGTAAGGGGACAGCAGACAAAATGTTATATTAAATATTATATGTTCTCACCATGTATACACTGAAGAAAGATTAGAGAAGAAAGGAAAACAAACGAGGGAAAATAACACCATTGACTAGTTCATAGTTGAAAAAAAAATTAAAGCTGCCAAAAAAAGTAGTAGAGACCTACACATACACACACACACACACACACACACACACACACACACAGACACAAAGTCCATTGGGTAGTATAAAAGGAATAAAAATGAGATTATTAAGAAAGTCTAAAAAAAAACAAAAAACATGGGCAAATGTATATTTGTACAAGGTAGAATTCCTCATGAAGAGCTGTGCATAACAAATAAGGACACTTAAATAGGAAAGGCTTCAACTCTCAATGAGTACAAAATAATTTTGGATATCACATTTCCAGTAACCCAAAAAGCAACTAGTTAAAGGAGAAACTACAAGAAAGGGAAGAAGGAATAGACTGAAATGCACTAATATTAGGAGCCTTTAATGTATCATAAGTCAAAGACAAGTCAAACAGGCAAAATATAGATAAGAATACTACAACTCAAATTAAATGGATATACAGTAAAACTGTGGGTTGTGAGCACAATTTGTTCCAGAAACATGCTTATAATACAAAGCACTCCTATATCAAAGCCAATTTCGAGAATCATTGGCTCAGTGATCATGTGACATTGGCATCCCATACTACTCATATTGTAAGACATTGCTCGTTTATCAAGTTAGAATTTATTAGTAATGTTTCTCATCTTGTGAAACAATAGTAGAACAACTTGCTTGCAATGCAAGGTTTTCTGTATAGCAAACTTTTCAGGTGATAATAGAGAATATATTTCTGAAGCTCACATTGAGAATTCTAGAAAATTGACCATGTATTAAGTGAAAAAAAAAAAAAGAAAAGACTTCAACAAGTTCTAAAATATAGATACATCACAAATAGTATTTTTTGGTCACAATACAAAACACTAGAAATTAATGTTACATCAAAAGAAAAAAAACGTCCTTCTTCATAGAGATTTAAAAATTCTGAAGTAGCTCATTGGTGAAAGAGAAGTACAAACCCAACTAACAGTATTATATGAAAATTAATTATTAAAACACTTGGTATCAAAATCTGTGAGTTAAAACTGAAGGAATGAGTGCAACTGTGTTATCTTTATAAACACATGTCAATAAAACAAAACAAGGAAAAACTGAAAAAAAATTCTCAAAGAAATAAGTAGGAAAACATTGTAAACTTAAGCAAAATGAGGGAAAGGATATAGATAAAAGCAGAAATTAATACAGGAAGAAAAAAGCAGTCGCTAAATATATACATATACGTTCATATATGTAACATATATGTACATATACTAAACATATATATATATGTGGGTGTTGAAAAGATAGGCTGAAAAAATCAACATAATGCAAACCACTAATATTTAACAGCAAAAATAATAAATTACAAATATTTACAGAATCAACCAATGAAAGAAGGAAACCCATTTAAACAGAGTATATCAATATCTTTTGCATAACTGCAAATTAACTTAAAATCTAGATGAATGTCTTGGAAACATAACAGTAACAAAAATTGGCAGCAATTTTGAGAAATAATTTTTAGCTATTTAGAAATAGAAATGGTTTAAACAGGCAAATTTCTGTAGAAGAGAAAAAAGAAAACAGAAAGTTTAATTTGTTTTATTTCAGCAGGTAAACAATTATACCTACATTGGATAGAGACAACATAAAAGGAAACTACAGGCTGACCTCACTTATAAATATAGATGTAAAACTTCTAAATATTACCAAATAACACTCAAATAGCCTATTAAAATGGTATACCATGCCCATAAATCTGGAATGTATTCCAGACTTTTAATTCGTGCATGGTTCAACATTAGTAAATATATTAATGTAATTAGCATAATAGCTCTATGAGGAAAAATCATATTCTCTCAAAGAAACAGAAAAGACCTGTGTTTAACATTATTATTAGTACACACATGTACATCATGCATATCCAGAAAGATAAAAAGAACAGTAACAGCTGATGACTCTAAAGGGATGAGTACTTGAGTGATTATATTTAACAATCTGTCAACATTTCTGTAAGTTGGAAATGTTAAAGAAATGGAGGAGAAAAATCATGAAACACTTTCCAAAATCTGCTTTAATTCAATGTGAACCATCTTTAAAATAGCAAAGGCATTGACCTACTTTTTTTTTTTTTTTTTTTTTTTTTTTTAATCAGAGTTCTGGAGAAAATTTCTAGGAAACAAACTTTTCTTACATGTCAGTGAAAAATTCACAGAATCAAGACCACTAAGAAGTACTTTTGCTGAAACATTGTCGAAGTGTGTCAATCTCTGAAAATTTGGGGTGGCTCCAGATTATCTCAACGAGTTATACTAAGCACAATGACTTACCCTACTGACAAATCCAGCTAATGAGCTTGAGTAAACTTTTATTTATTTATTTTTTTTTACAGCATTTCTTACAACCACATTATGTAACACTAAGTAGCACACATTCTCAGAGCAGGTTATGATGCTCCAAATGTGGTTGGGACTAAGGGTATTTTTTTTATAACCAAAATTTTTTTACAAAATTAAATGGTAAACTGATAAAAATGGTTAAAACATGAGACAGAATTAAACAGAATTCTGTTTAGGTCAACCATGACCTGTTATACCTAATAATTCAGTATGTTATATCATAAAAAATAATTCTTGGTATGTTAAGTTATATTTTATAAATTTTGTCCTTGACTTTTCATATAACTTTATAGAATTCAAATTTCTAAAATAAGTAATGGAGGCCACAGACACTGAAATAATATCAGAGCAACATTCTCCTAGTTTATGAATATATTTTTCTTTTGTCCGTCACTACCTTTTCCATGATTGTTTATGTTCTCTCCCCTATTATAACTCTTTAAAAAAATTTTTTCCCAATGTTTATTTAGAGAGAGACAGAGAGCGAGCGGGGAGGTGCAGAGAGAGAGAGAGAGACGCAGAATCTGAAACAGGCTCAAGGCTCTGAGCTTTCAGCACAGAGCCCCATGTGGCGCTCTAACCCACCAACCCTGAGATAATGGCCTGAGCCGAAGTTGAACGCTTAATCGACTGAGCCACCCAGGAGCCCCTCCTATTATAACTCTCTTGTCACTTATATTTTCTATATGACCAACCAAGCTTTCATCAATAAATACTCATTAATATGCAGAGCAAATTTATTCTTACTTTTATTTCACAAAGTTAAAAAAATACATTGTTTAGTAAAATTAAAAGGGTCTTGGGAGTTTGATGATACAAAATCCTGACGACAGTTGATTAAATAAAATCTCAATTTAAACTCCTTTCCTCCTATACTCACTTATGAGAATGAGGAGAGAAATTGGTCAATCTCTTGTTAGAAATCATTTGCCATATGACAAACCAAGATTTAAGAAGTATCCTTTCGACCACATGTTTTTAAGATAGCATAGTCGTACTTTCTTGAGAGTATTTAAAAGTTCCGGGGCGCCTGGGTGGCGCAGTCGGTTAAGCATCCGACTTCAGCCGGGTCACGATCTCGCGGTCCGTGAGTTCGAGCCCCGCGTCGGGCTCTGGGCCGATGGCTCGGAGCCTGGAGCCTGTTTCCGATTCTGTGTCTCCCTCTCTCTGCCCCTCCCCCATTCATGCTCTGTCTGTCTCTCTCTGTCCCAAAAATAAATAAAAAACGTTGGAAAAAAAAAATTAAAAAAAAAAGTTCCTTTCTCTCCTTTGATTCTTCAGGTTTAAATGGAAAGAAGACCACCGAGTGGGAGGTTTGGGATGGAGCTGCTAGGTCTGGCTCTAAAATGAAATAACTGTTATTTGGGACTAAGTCATTTCATTTCTCTTTCCGTGCTTATATCTGACAGAATCTGAAGAAGTAGACAATGGATGAGACTGTATGTATGTGAAAGTTTAGAACTTCAGTAAAAAAGATTTCAGTGACTTCCAAGGAATTTAATCTCAATTTAAGGTTAATTATTTAAACAATCTCTTAAGAGGCTGTGTTAAATATCTATATAAGATTTGTTAAAAGATTTTTGTTTATTTTTACATATATTTTGTAGTGTATTCATATGCTAACATTACAAATAGTCTTTAAAAAGAACTATAAAAAGGTGTTAGGAATGAAAGAAGTTATTTATGATTATATCTGTTAATAAAAGGTGAAGTTTACAATGAATAATCACTTGCATTGCTAAAATAAATGATGCAAAATATATATTTTTATTTTAATGCAATTATTGAGCTATGAAATTTAGTGGGCTCATTACCTTATAGCTTTATTTTATTGGAACGATAAAAATAAAAATAAATCCATACATTTTTGGTTTAGAAATTACTGAAATGAAACTTTCTGCCATTTAATTACATCTTTCAAAGGACTATAATCTCTTAATTGCCATGAGCTTCTCTTTTATCCTAGTAATTGGCATTCATGCACATTGCATTCATATTAAATTTTTCATGTCAGAAAGTAAGGTTGACTGCTGAATTAGAGGCTTTCCAAAAGTAAAGCTTCTGCTCTTTTAGTTTATGATATATAAATCACATTGAATATCCCACAAATATCACCCTTTGATGGGGTTAATCTATATGTTAATGGTTTCGCTATTTTCTGTGATGTTGGCCTTTTCATTTATTTAATGCATTGTATTTGTGCAGTTTATATTGTTTAAAAAGAAAATTTGCAAGTTAGTGAAAGGGACTGCATACTCTTTGATGACAGGGAAATTACATTCTGTAAAACTTGTGTTTAAATGCTATTAATATATTTAAATTAGGTTAAAAAGCTCCTTGAAAGAGGGTTTGTCTGTAACGGAACAACTTCTTGTGGAAAATTGCAAATAGATCACAACAGGGGCATGAGAAGGGTAAGTACTTTGTATGAAACTAGTGCATAGGAACCTTATAGAGTCTGTTGTATTTTAACAATCAAAAAAGACAAGCTCAGAGATTTAGGTGATATGTCTAGCTAGCTAATCATACTGTAAATACAATTCTATATCCAAAATACTAAAGCTTCAGGGATTTTCCAAAGTCTCTTCACAGCTGGACAGATACAGAGGAGGTATATAAGAAATAAGGTGGCGGGGCGCCTGGGTGGCGCAGTCGGTTAAGCGTCCGACTTCAGCCAGGTCACGATCTCGCGGTCCGTGAGTTCGAGCCCCGCATCAGGCTCTGGGCTGATGGCTCGGAGCCTGGAGCCTGTTTCCGATTCTGTGTCTCCCTCTCTCTCTGCCCCTCCCCCGTTCATGCTCTGTCTCTCTCTGTCCCCCAAAAAATAAATTAAAAAAAAAAAAAAAAAAAAAGAAATAAGGTGGCAAAGATGTGGCTGGGCATTAGGAAGAACGCCCCTTTCTGGAGCTTGTAATGTAAAAAAGGCACAGATAATAAGAAAATGAAGCATAAGAAAATGAACTGAGTCAAAGAGACTTTTCAGTAATCTAGTCATTGGAACTCAAGGTAGGTCTTTATTTTAGAATTAAATGACATAGACTATAAAATAGCATACCCAAGTTTAATTTACTCTCATTTCTATGTATGCTCTCTTGGTCAAGATACTCTTAAACTTTTTATGTCTAACTTTCCTCGTCTATCAATGGAATGAATATGACCATGTAATGTTTTTGGTGTATGTGAAGATTAAGTGAGATGATGCATATCCAGTGTTCAACATGCTTACTGGGACAATGAATGTCAGTCAATATTGTCATTATTAAAACAATGCTGAGGGCATCTACAAGCTTAACATGATGCTAAGTGTATCAGGCACCTAAAGGTTTCTTCTCTATGCTCACAATTGACCAGATTAAAACAAAACTCATGTGTTTATTTCTGAAAATTAAATGCACATAACAGGAAATATTTTATTGCTTTGGCCTTAACAAAATTTGGAGTAAATGTGTAGCTAATTGATTCCACATAGAAGTATAGTGATTATATACTTCCGATTCTCTGAAATAATTCAAAAAATATTTTTAAAGATTTATTTCTGAGAGAAAGAGAGAGAGAGAAGAGAGAGAGAGAGAGAGAGAAAGAGCAGGGGAGGGGCAGAAAGGTAGGGGGACAGACATGTGAAGAGGGCTCGCACTGACAGCAGAGAGCCTGATGTGGGGTTCAAACCCACAAACCTTAACCACAAGATCATGACCTGAGCTAAGTCAGACGCTTCACTGACTGAACCACCCAGGTGCCCCTCAAAATTGCTTTCTGTACTGTGAGATTTCATTTACATTTCTTTAAAAAGTATTTTTTAATATTATATAATTAGCTATATTTTCCTAGTAAGTTAAAACATATCAACCAATGCTAAATCTAATTTAACTTTGTTTTTCTCTCCTTCTCTTAAAGAATGTCCATCGTCACCCAGATGGACTGCTTCCTTCAGCATTTTTGCTAAGCATTTACATTTCATATGTGTCTTAGGCTGGGGCCAGTGTTTCTCTACATAAAAGGTGTCATACTAATTGAATCATTCTGCTAATTTTTCACTTAATAATATATTTCAGGAATATTTCTTCGTACACAGAGATTTGCATCTTTTAATAGTTCTCTAAAATTCTTAACTCAAAACACTTCTTTGGTGTGCAGACTAAACGCAATATGCCTTTCTGATTCTCAAATTGCCCAATTCAGTTAAACATTGGTCCTAGACAAAAATATAAAAATTTCTTTTAAACAGAGTTAATTTGCGTTTTATAAATTGAGTTGTTCAGATATCCTTCCCACTTCTTGAGTAGCTCTTGAAAAGCACATTTGGGGTATCTCGTGACAAAACTAAAACAATTTATAACAAACAAGTTTGTCATCCTTTATGCAAAAGAAATCAATCCATGGATTGTAAGAACAAAGTGCCCTCACAAGCCGTGGAGCGCTCTGCCTGAGAGACTTGGGGCAACAGCAAGTTTCACAGAATGTAAGAAAAGATAGTGCAGAAACAGAATGTGATTGGCTAGGAGGTCAAAGATGTCTTGATGAGACGAGGAGGTCCTATTGTCTAATACAAGCTAGCTAAAAGTCAGTTGAAGGGTTGTGGCTGGGGTTGGGTTTCCTTGACAGTGAGGCCTTTTCCATAAGATTTAGATTTGTAGGCGAGCTGAGCCACTGGGACAGCCTCCATGTGGCGGGTCCTGACGTACATATTAACTTTAACAGGAAGTGAGGAGCTTGAGGAAGAGGATGGGACTTGTGAAGTCGAGATAAGGGAGAATTATGTCTTCTGAGCATAACTTTCCATCCCTCCTTTGGTCACTAGAGCAGTGCTGCTTGTCTCCCTGGGTATTTTTAGCTTCAGAGACACTTACAAATGAAATCCAAAAAAGAGATCACTTTTCATTTTTTCTTCTTACTTTAGAGCCTATCAACACGCTAGAGATATCTGTGTCCCTCTTCAATGCACCCCTGAGTTTTCTCTCTCTCTCTTTTCTAAGTTTGTCTCTTGCAGCTCTAGAAGTACCTTGATGGGTCCACTTTCTCTCAATTCAATGTCCAAAATGCAACAGATTGTGGGTGACCCAAAAGAGCAAACCCTAAGGCCTTTTCTCTCACGGACCTTCTGCAGAGACAAGTGACTATGTGGTCACTTAGATACATGATTCAACACAATGACACTTCAGATAAATGAGGGGTAGATGGTACATTGGTGGAGAATTCTCAAAAAAAAAAAAAAAAACCCTCATTCCTCTCTTTCTCTTCCTCTTTATACTAAAGCCCTGGGAGAAAAAGTTTGTTCTTAGTTTTTTCACCATTTTACTTTTCTGTGTCTCTCATTGCCTTTTTCTCACATTTTTATTAACCAGAAAGGAATAGCTAATCCATTACTTGCCCCAAGTTATATCACTAATAGTGCCTTAAAGTGACTTAGGTGACATATATGGAGTGAGTTTCTTCTCCACACTACAGGAGCACTCTCATCTGGGTTCTTAAAACCCTTAACTCAATAAGGAGAGAGAGAGAGAGAGAAAAAAAAAAAAAAGAGTTTGGATTTTATTCTCCCCCAAATTCTCTTCCTGGTAGATAATCTTATTCTTGCATTTCAGAAACTGTTACTATTTTTATGGTCATTGCTTACATTATTTTTAACACTTTTTTTTTGATGTTTGTTTATTTTTGAGAGAGCAGGAGCTGGAGAGGAGCAGAGAGAGAGAGGGAGACACAGAATCGAAAGCAGGCTCCAGGCACTGAGCTGTCAGCACAGAGCCAACGCGGGGCAGGAACTCACAAACAATGAGAACATGACCCGAGCCAAAGTCTGACACTTAACTGACTGAGACACCCAGAGGCCCCTATTTTTAACACTTTTTAGTGAGATAGAAGCTTTGGGTGAACTAAAGTAAAGAGGGTCAGAAAACAAAAAAAGAATAACACAGCTTTTTAAAATATTACCCATTCCCTTAATACTAAAAGTATTGGTGATTTCCACTTCTCTTCACTGAAACAAATTTAGAATAAATATATATGTATTAAATAGATATATGTTATTTATTATTACATATTATACAATATATAATAACATTATATAATTATTATATAACAATATAGTAATGTTATATAATTTATTATATAACAATATAATATATAATTTATTATATAATAATAAAATAATTATTATGTAATGTATTATATAGTATTGCATATTATATATTATTTATCAAATAAATAAATATATAGGCACACATGATCGTTTCTTTAAGGTTGATAATGAGGAATGGATTTTCAGGAACTGGGTGCCTTTTGAATTTTTATTTCTACAGATAAATCTCCTTCCAAAGTGGCTCTACTAATCTATAGTCCAACCAGCAAAGTCAAACAGTATCATTTTCCTCATACCTTCACCAACACTTGACACTAGCAAACTTAAAGAAAAAAATCCATTTTATTATCATCGTGTTTATGTCATTGATAAACTTTTTGCTTTATATTATTTAGAATGGTTTTGATATATGTAGCAAGCATTAACTCTACTCAGTTAAACAATAGTAAACGTATCACATATTGTAAAGTTTCAAAAATAAGGTGGCTCCAAACACGGTGTGACCAAGGCTCCAAGTCCATTTCTCTGCATTTCCTCCAGTTCTGCTTTGCTCCCTGTGTTTGCTTTGTCCTCAGGCAAGATTTCATTCTGGTCATCTAATGGCAACAACAATTTCAGTTCTTGCATCCAGATGCAACAGTGTCCAGAGGCATAAAAGAAGGCATTTCTCCCTCATGTACTTGTTAAGAGCAAAAGAAGAAAAAAACCTTAGAAGTAGTTCCCTGCCCCCAATAAATATTGGCCATAATAATGCAGTGCCTGAACCAGTCAGTGGCAGGAATTACGCTACACAGATGATAAATGAAAGGGCGGGCCTACACAGGCCGACTCCATCTTGTTCTGTGTCCTTCACCTTGACCACACCTCCTCCCCTTGAGTAACCCCCCTCTCACCTGCCTAACAGGACTCGGACCCTTCCCCAGGACCCTTCCCCAGCCAATGGGCTGAGGCCATAGCCATTACCTCACCAACTGCCCCTAGGCCCCAATAAAACCTTTGTCCTTTTGAAACTCGCTCTCTCTCCCCAGTATCTCACCTCTGCGTCGGTGCAGGTAGGGGATTGAGCTCGAGCTAGCTCGAATAAAGGCTCTTTTGCTTTTACTTCGGACTCGGCTCCCTGGCGGTATTTGGGGATCACGAATTCTGGGCATAACAATAAAGTCGGTTTCTACCCAAGAAGAACAAGTCCTTTTGGCTGAGGAAGAAGTTAGCCTTTCTTGAGGTGACTGAGCATACGGAAGAGAGTGGAAGTTGGGTAATGAGAAATACTGTTAGGGCAAAATTCCAGTGATACTGGGGTGAAAACTTTTTAGGTAGACAGCAGTTTCTGCTACGTTTTTGTAAGAAGCAAGGGGAAATTACCCTTCCCTTCTAAAGATACCCCAAATGGCAAATAAAATGTATTCAAATAGGAAAATATGTTATAAAATTGTAATAAATATATAAAGAAAATGAAACACGCACGAGGATGGAACCCATGGAATTTCCTGACAGAAACTCAATTCATAAAATATTAGTGTATTTTTAAAATCTAAAGTTATACGATTGCTAGTATATTTTATGAATATATATAGATTCCTACAGATTATTAATTTTAATGTTTTAAAGTATGAACAGAGATGAATATTAAGATATATCTTCTCCACAAATGCATGACTTAGAAAAAATATTACTTCAATATGACAGGAAAATTAGCACAACACTGTAGAGACCAATGTCTGGACACTGGTAACAAAATGACTCGTTCAGTAAGGCTAATCCTGTTCTGTTTATCACTGGAACTATTTTGAAAGCAGAAAAAATATCAGAGCTCACATTTTAGAAGCAGAGACTAAATAAACATTCAAGTAAATATATAATGACCTGAATGGTGGTAAGTACTAAGAAGAGGGGAAAAAGCAAAGAGAAGGGTTTAGGGTGTATCAGATTGTGTTATTATTTTCAATGTGGTGATTGATTAAATCCTTCTTTACAAGATGATATCTGATCAAAAACCTGTAGGAACTAAAGAAGGAAGTCATGCGCATATCAGGGCATTTTACACTTCAAGTGGAGACAAGTGCAAAAAATTAGAAAAAAATCAAGTGACATTTTCTAGATAAAATAAAAAAAAAATGAATGCCACAAGTGTTCACTGTGCAGATGTTATTTTTACTTTTTCTTAAAATTTTTATAGTCAAGACCTAGTTGTAGAGGCAAGACATAACATAAAAATTTCACTACCTATGGAAACTTTTAGCTATATTCTTACTCCATTTCACAAAGGATATTATACCCAAAGGAAAAATAATGGCTGGATACATATTTTTATTAAACAAGGTTTCTTTCTATATTATATTCACCACGTCTAGCACTTCTTAGGCATATCTTCAGGCTTGCTACAAAAGGCACCATTTTTCAGTGACAGGTTATGAACATTCCAATAAAGAGACATGGATACATATGTGTCAGGGCTTGTAAAACATTCTGTAAGGAAAAGACATAGGATGTCTGTCATAACTGAGCCACTAGAAACAGAGATTCTGCAATGGACAGAGATAATTATCCAAGTTCTAGTATAATACCTGTAGTGTGCTTCTCATAGACTCAGTTTCCTTTGAATTATTCAGAAGGTTGATTCAGAAAAATAATGCATATAATGCTTTTAAAATATGACATATGCTTAATCTATGGTTGCTATTTTTATTGTGGTATCTATTTTTCTTTTTTCTTTCCTTCTTCCCTCCTTCCCTCCTTCCCTCCCTCCCTCCCTCCCTCCCTCCCTCCCTTCCTTCCTTCCTCCCTCCCTTCCTTCCTTTCTTCCTTCCTTCCTTCCTTCCTTCCTTCCTTCCTTCCTTCCTTCCTTTTTTTTTTTTTAATTTTATTTTGAGAGAGAGAGAACGTGAGCAGGGGAGGGGCAGATGGAAAGGGAGAAAGACAATCTTAAGCAGTCTCCCTGCCCAGTGCAGGTACCGATGAAGGGCTCATTCTCACAAATGTGAGATCATGACCTAAATAGAAATCAAGAGTCAGACCCTTAACCAACTGAACCACCTAGCCACCCCATATCTATTTTTCTGTTCCATAATCAACAGGAATTTTTGAGATTAGTAAGCTGTTTCCCCTATTCTCGTAAAGGCTTCAATTCTTATGCAATGGAAGGTGTTGAATGTGTACCGGTTTTTGGGAAATGCATATCGGTGTGTTTGTGTGTGTGTGTGTGTGTGTGTGTGTGTGTGTGACTATGTCTGTGTCTGTTTACAGATATATAAAAGCTATTCTGGTAGAGATCTCATAATAAAACATCTGAGTCAATTTTTTGATGTTTACTGACAGCTTTAAAGCTTCAACCATCCCCCTTTCCTTTGCCCCACGGCAAATAAGCTGAGAAGAAAGCATGGATGCCCTCTCCTTTGACCCAGATGGGAAGTTTAAATCACAAAGCCCATTCCCATGCCTGGCAACACTCAACCTAGCCTGCATTCTAACCATTACAAAAACTAAAAATTTCAACTGGTCTCCTTTCCCTGCCCTCTTAAGCCATCTTTTTGACCAGGTTGGGAGTCACCCTGCTCTCCTCAGAAAGCCTAATGAGCATCACTGCAACCAAACGTTGGGTGGGACCCATCGTATTTGTGCAGAGTGGCCAAAACACATCTCTTTTCGTTTCTTACTTGTTCCTGTTACGTATTTTGTTACTTAAATTGTATTCAAATTATTTTTCTTGAAAGATACAAGGACCCTCATAGCTATAGCCACATTGAGATTTTGCTTCCTGCTGAACAGTATTTACATGTTACTGAGCTGCATCCTGGGTTGCCACCAACTCTTCACCACTATGAAGGCAATTGAGGTAAATA
Source organism: Neofelis nebulosa (assembly GCF_028018385.1). Classification (NCBI taxonomy): domain Eukaryota; kingdom Metazoa; phylum Chordata; class Mammalia; order Carnivora; family Felidae; genus Neofelis; species Neofelis nebulosa. The sequence goes on along the minus strand of NC_080784.1, from coordinate 93,468,311 downwards.
TTTTTATGTTTCTTCTCATCAACCTATGTGATCGTTCTCTGGGATATATACCCAGGTCTGGTATCACAATTGCATACCCTTTGTGTATTTTTATATCTTTGTTCCTTCATTTGCAAGAATTATTTGTATATGTTAAATATTGAGCACTAATTGAACATTTCACAAGTATCTCCTCCCAGACAATTATCTCCCTGTTAAACTGTCTCTGCTTATCTTTTGTGCAAAGGCAATTTTAATGTAATGTAAAATACAAAACAAAACAAAACCAAACCAAACCCACAACTTCCTTACATTTATGCTACAGGGCTCCTGTGTAAGAAGTACTTCCCCGGATTACTTAACTAGGAATAATATTCTCAACATCTTGTCCTCCATTTAGAGTCCATATTTTTATTTAGTGTAAAATAAAAATCTGGTTTTATTTTTTTCTCCAAATAGTGTTCCAGTTTTCCCAAGATCATATATGAAACGTATATCTTTTCTTTTATCTTGTATAGGTACTACATAAACATAGATTATCTCTTATTTCCCCATTCTGAACCATTGCTTTGTATTCTGTGGCTTCTTATTGTGTGATAATATGCAATAGAGTGAGCCCCCATCATGTTTTTCCTTTTTTCAAACATAAATTATTTAACGATCTTAATTTTCCAAAATAAAAATTTGATTTGGGCTGCATTTAGGTACCGGTTTAGTTTGTGAAGCAATTATCAGCCACTTAATCCATTGGTAAGTTAGGTATATTTTACTTATTTAGGTAGTTTTAAAAGATTACTATGGTATATTTATGTTGATAATAGTTATAAAAATTTTCTGACAGTGTTGAGCATTTCTTGTTCAGTTATTTCCTAAGATATTAGTAACTTTATTACTATTTTGGGTTATATAAGAATATTATACTCTTTTTAATTTTTTTTTAATGTTTATTTTTGAGAGAGAGACACAGAGCATGAGCAGGGGAGGGGCAGAGAGAGAGGAAGACACAGAATCCGAAGCAGGCTCCAGGCTCTGGGCTGTCAGCACGGAGCCGGATGCAGGGCTCCAACTCACAAACTGTGAGACCATGACCTGAGCCGAAGTTGGGTGCTTAACCAACTAAGCCACTCAGGCGACCCTAGGAATATTATATCATATTATATTATATTATATTATATAGCACAGTAAAAGTCCATGGTTATGTACCTTATTCAGATCTAAGACATTAGATGAATGACTTTGTTTGTACCCCTGTCAATCCACATTAAAAAAAAAAAAGTGAGATAAAAATAATTATAGTTATTGTTTTTTTTTGACAGAATCAAGGGAACATGGAAGAGATGGATGGAACTGTCCTTAGAGAAATGTTAGTATTGGCAACTCCAGGGTCGTACAGTGTGTCCCTGAGTCATTATTTTCCTCCTGCTCAATTTTCCTGGATTTAGATCAGAATATAGGTAATATCCAAGCAGATATTCTTTCAGTTGCTGTTCTTTTTCGGAAGACACTGAATACCACAACACCAAGAGTCATCTTTATCCTGATAGCAGGGTGGGCAACTGCCCATTGGTGATGTCAAGCCCTTTAGATCAAGGCCACAGAATTCTTCCTGCTTAGAGTGGGCAGAGCATTTTATTAACTGGTAATAAGGCAATACTGAATTACATGTAATTTATATTTTGTGCCCTGTTGACCATGCCCTGGCAGGTTTTATTGCATTTTCTGAATGTTTTCACTGGTGCAGAAAAATTCCTGTTACATTTGACCAAATATTCCCATAATCCCTTGACTATTTAAAAACATGTTGATTTTGTTACATTTTTCAGTGATGATCAAATCACCTTCAAATAATGGAAGCTTCATCTATTTCCTTTCAACCCTTTTTTTTTTCTATTAATTTAGCGCACTGGTAAGTATTTTTTTTTTAAATCATAACAAATTCAAACATCCATGCGTTTTCCTGACATTAAAGTGAATATGTCTAAAGTTTATTCATTACCTAGGATTTTCCTGAATATTTGGGGGATGTAGCCATTTTCAAACTATAAATACCCCTTTCTCTTCTATTTTTTTTAAATACACAGTTTTGAATATTATAAAATTCCTCTCTATATTTGTACCTTAACATTTTGACTATAAATTCATCTCTTGTGAGACAGGTTCTTATGTGCCATATCCCTAAAGTTTGATCAACCATAAATTAAGTATCTAAATATCAAAGTCTAATAATATTTTATTCATAGTAATCAAACTAAGAGATAAACAGTGCAGGAGTTTCAATATGAAAATCAGTAGATGTATTTTTAGCTGCCTTAAGTATAACAAGTAAACTCAAACTGTATTGGGACATGTATTTGCACATTTCATTTTGGCTAAGCTCATAAGAAATTGTTCTAAAAGTAAAGATAATAGTGCACTCTTTTTTTAATATGCATTTATTTTTGAGAGACAGAGACAGAGTGCAAACGGGGAGGGGCAGAGAGAGAGGGATAGAGATCTGAAGCAGGCTCCAGTCTCTAAGCTGTCAACATGTATCCTGATGTGGGGCTGAAACTCACAAACCATGAGTTCATGACCTGAACGGAAGACAGATGCCTAACCCGGAACCACCTAGGTGCCCCGATAATAGTGCTATTTTTTGTGTAAAGTTAAAATCAAAATTAAAACTGTTGAAAATTACTTTTTGTTTTTTTACCACCTCTTGTGATTGTGACTAGTTGCATATATACAATTCAGTAAAATCACACGATAAAGAACATGTCTTTTGTCTTAAAAATTCCGTGTAATTGTAAATGTTCTTTTAAATGTACTTTCAAATGGCCTAACAAGGTTTCTTATGATGTCAATTGAAAATGCTCTTGTAAATGTTGATTTCTGAAGTTCACAAAAATAGATTTTGAATGCTCTTGCAAATATCCTTGTGATTTGGATTTAGTGATCAGGAGAATGAAAATGTTAGGATTTCACTTTACTAGATTTTATCCTATATAGTTATAAGTCCTACTGTGAAACAAACCTAGTAATTTATGATACAAAGAATTTACCTGTGTGTGTGTGTGTGTGTGTGTGTGTGTGTGTGTGCGCGTGTGCTTAGAATTAAAATCTCTTTGGAAAGAAATGATTGCATAATAAATAAAATTCAAAATAATATAATCATGTACAATAAATGTAAGATGAAACTAAAGAAGAAAAATATCAAGATAGATTTAAGAAAGAGTTAGGGGTTGGGCTGAATACTCAAAGATGTGAAAAATTAGAGAAGTAGATGAAACGTTGAAGTAATTGTAGATAATTTTTGTGCTTTCATACTGCATTAATCTAAGAATATCTTAAAGTCTTATTAAGTCTCTTTAATAATTTCTATTACACTAACAAGGTATTTTAACTGTTACTGTCTTAGTGGACAGAGACCATTTCTCTCTTCTTTCTCTTCTTTTTCTTCTCAAGTGGACGATCTATAAATTATCCATTTATCACATTCTTAAATGAATCATATCAAAGATTTAATAACTTCTTGGTTTCATAATCTTCTTCATGTGATCTTTCTTGATATTCAAATATAATAGGAGCATAACAAAACAAGATGTTAACAACTGTTAACAACTCTCCTTGCATTAAGCTGCATTAACATAAGCCCTTTATCCTGATTATACCAGATGTCTTTCCTAGTGGACTTGTGTTGGCTTCCTTGGCCTCCTTGATTTAATTTTCAGATATATAAGACATTAAACGTTGGCTAATATAGCAATGACAGTGGAAACATAAGTACACCTGGTCATTGCCTTCAAATTGTGTATCTCTACTGAGAAGAATGTAAAACAACTATGGAAGGAGCGTGGTCCAAACTTATACAAAGTCTTAGTGGATTAGGAGACACTTTTACCACTTTTGAGTAGTATGTTTATAGTCATGGAAATGTTGTTAACAATAAATAAAAGAAAAAGAAATAATAAAAAAATGAACAAGAGATGTGGTGAAATTATTCCACATTTATTAGTAGTACTTTTTTGCTGTTTATATTTTAATGGAATCATGAAAGATACGCCCTTAATAGTGTGATATGAATGCTTTCAGGGAGGGCCTTTTAGACACTATTCCAAAGTTAGCAAGGTCACATCTTCATCAGTAAAGTTTCTAGAAGAGAGGAGCATTAATTGCTTTGGTAGATTTAAAAATAAAGTGAGTTATTTTGCTCTCTAATTTCCTACCTGTATGCAGTTCAGTTATTAGTAGGTGTGGGCATATTTTCCTCTAATCAAATTTTTCAAACCATCTCTATTAAGAAGTCAGTAAAACAAAGTATTGAAATGCAGATTGCATTGATTTGCTCCAAGTTATTGCAAGATAAGAGGAAACAGTTATCTTAGGGTAAATCAATATAATCTACATTAAAGTACATTGTCTCTTAGAGTGCCAGGAAATATTCAGTGATCTCCATTACAAAAGTGGCCATTGTGACCACCTTATGTTGTCAGTCCTTAAATTTATATCTCTTGCACCTCACGGTAAGCAAGATTTGTAAACTTTATCACAACCTAAATTTAGTTTCCCTTGAGTTTCCACTCAGTGCTTTTAGTTTCTGGTCAGAGAGGGAAGCAGTGTCTGGTAAATTTCATCATAAATAAATATGAATATCTAGATTCTAGCTATTATATCTTCAAAGTAGTGATAACTTTATATCACCACTATCTCAAAACTTATACCATTATTATAATTTTGATAATCAATTAATTATGATTCTATTAAATATTACCTTCCCCCCAAATAAATTTCTGGTTTAATTCTGGTATTCTCTCTAAAAAGTCTCTCCTGGTGGAGCAGGTACCCTTTAACATTTCTGCTTGAGTAAAGCCAAAGGAACTTTTAATCACTCCACATGGGATATTAATTTCTTTGTAAGAATCAACATGAATCTTGTAAACTGTTGCTTGGAAAGTAAAAAAAAAAGCAAAAAAAACCAAAAAAAAACCAAAAACAAAAACAAAAAAACAAAAAAACAAAACAGCAAAGTTGAAACTATTCCATTCACATAAAACTGATACTTCCACATTGTAAACATATGGGAAGAAAACAAACTATAAGAAGCCTAAGAAGTCTTTTAATTTCTTTATGGTGATTTGTCATAAACATTTCTACATTGTTTAGTTTATAAATCTTTTCAAAGCTCTTAATAATAAAAAGACATATGCCTTTCCATGTAACAAAAGATGATGTTGAGCATAAATGATGGAAGTATAAAAAAAGCAATATCTGTGAGACCATACCCATTACTGTTTGATTGACAAGTCCCTTCTTGTCTGCTGTCCTGAGAATGGGGGTGAGAAGAGAAATCCTGGGCCTTCCAGAATGTTTGAGGTAGTTCAAAAATATGATGTTAGATAAGTCCATACACAAATATTTGTACAACTGTCATTAATTACAAATTTGGGAAATTTCAAATGTGAATTTACTTTGAATTTATGTTATAACTCAAATATGCCTGAAAAATGGCTTGGCAGTCAAACTAAACATCGCTATTAAAATGTGCTCTTACACGTTTTGTATTTTCTCCATTTTACTTACAGTGGAACTATTTATTAGCTGTCTACTTAAAAGTCATCTGCCTCTTCTGATTTAGTAACAGTATCTTCATTTTTCTTTCTTTGTTAATATTTATTTATTTTTGAGAGAGAGTGCAAGCACGTGCATGCGAAGAAGTTGGGGAGGGGCAGGGAGCAAGAGAGGGACTGAGGACCCTAAGCAGGCTGAGAGCAGTGAGCCCAGCTTGGGGCTCGAACTCACTTAGAAGCCAGGAGGTCATGACCTGAGCCAAAGTCAGATGCTTAACCTACAGAGCTACCTTGGTGTCCCCAAATTACCTTCATTTTGAGAAAGACAACTCCCCGTGCTCTAGGAAGTTGCACCCATACCCAGCCCAGTCCTCAGAATAAAAAATAGCACTTCTAATTCAACCACAGTAATCCCCTCTTCCCTTGTCCACGATTGGTTTAAACATGAGGAGTCGTTAACTTCTGATCAGTTAAATACATGGTAATAACTGATGAAAGGGCTTAAGAAAAACTTTTCCTTCCTACTAAAAGAGAAACATCTTAAGAACAAAGTGCTCTTTTCATCTTTGACAAAAAGAATTTGAGAAAATTATTCCTGCAGTGGATGCATCTACCTTGTGACCACGTGTATAGAAAGAAAAGTGTACTAGCAACGTCAATAGGAACACAAAGATCAGGAGATTTTTGAGGTTACCAGTTACCACTAGGTCAACCAATTTGAACCATCCAGCTTCGAACTTTTTATAAAGTAAAATAGTAATGTAAGATAATAAATTGCTTAACACTGTTGAATATTTTGCTACTCATGCTCAAAAATGTTCAGACTTAATCAAGTCCACAAATGTCCCCACACATCCATCATTTTCTCAAAGATGAATGTACCATATTCTCAGAGGGAGAAAGAAGTCATCAGGGGAAACTTTCTACTCTTCAAACATCAATACAGATAATATAATGCATGCAATCCTTGTTTGCCCTTATATTCTTTGGAGCCTTTTCTTTTACAATGAGTCTCCACATGGAATCAATGATTGACTAAACCCACCACTTGTGATCTTGTGAACCCCATTAGCCATTTTTTAAGGATAATTTTCTTTTGGTTGTGTTTTTTTCTCCATCAACGTCTTTCTGTCTATGGATCAAATCTACAATGTTCTGGTTATCTCTCATATTAAAATGGAAAGAAAAAATAAGGAAACCATTCCTAGATTCCATGTGCCCTTCCAGGTTTGTCTTATAACAGAATTGATTTAAGGTTTTTAATATATACGTGTATATATATATACACATATATATGTATATATATATTATACATACTATATATATAATTAACATATATATTATACATATAATATATATAACATATATGTGTAACATATATATATAGAACTTATATAATATATATAATGTTTATATTTATATATATAAACTTTCTTTGCACTTTCTCACCCTTCAACGCGGTCCAGACTGTCTTCTGCTCTACCAGTTCCCTGGCTTAAAAGGACATCAATTTCCTTCATGTTGAAAACTCCAGTGGTCCCTTTGCTGTTATGTTTTATTTGTCCAGTCGACAGTATCCCAAATTGGCAATACCCTCCTTTTGGAATACTTCCTCCTTTGGTTCATGTGACCCATACATTCCCAATTTTCCTCTATAGATTTGGCTATTGTTTGTAATTTCCTCTTCTCCTTAACTACTTTTATGAATGTTGTTTTCTTACTGGAACATATCCCGCTTTCTTTTCTCAATCACACTCTCTTCATGAGTGATTTCATCTATTTCTGATTAAGGTGTGATTTTTATAAAAATGACTCTCTTGTTTTTATTTCAGACTAATGCCCTCCACTGAGCTTATAATAAATATGCTTAACTGTCTTTTTGAGATCTCCACTTACTTGTCTCACAGTCATTTTAAAATTTAAAACCTACAAAATAGGAACCAAGACATTGGAAACCATAGTTTTTCAAATAATTTCCTTCTGGTTTATTTTCTTCCTGCTTATAGCACATAGTAGCATAAAGTTAGCAAATTCTTCTCAGCAGAAGACGGTTTTGCTGATGTATTGCTCAAATTTGAATGACTCTTTTTTTTCTGATGAAAGTTCAAATGGGTCATAACCTTAGGGCAGCAACATGCCCTAGGTCTCAGACAGGCAAGTTAAGAATTTCTATGTGAGAGTAAACATAGACACTGGGCAGCAACAGTTGATAGTCTGCAGAGCCATCGTAAAAGTTAAGCTTATTTCATGTTTAGAAATCCTGGAAATTTATGCAGTATCAAGTAGAAACAGAAATTGAACCTCTAGAAATAGAGCCAGGGACTATTTCTGACTGAAACTCAGTATTGATCTGAAGCAGAGAGGCTGACTGTGCTCAGCAATTAGAGTACCAATCCGGAGGGAAGAGGTATTTGCTGAGTTTGCTTGTTTATTTCTTTGTTTGTTGGCGTGTGGTCCTTAATACATGTGAAAGTGAACACAGAAAACAATCATGGGGTAAAAAAGATATAGACTAATGAATAGAGCAGAGAATCTGATCTACGCATGGATTCACTTGTTAATGAAATTTGCAAATTCCTTCTTTTTGAGAAATTAACTGTGTATCTCAAATATCCATGAGTGAGTTATATGCCTCTAAGATTAGTGCATTTATCCCATTCTGAGTTTCAGATTTCATCATTCTCAATCATTTTATTGTCTACACAGTTCTGAGCTAAAGAGACCCTTTAGGTTTTGCTGTAAACATAAAAGTAACATATGAAACATGGATTAAAGACTTCAGTGCTCTTGGTAATGGACCTCCAAACCACACTCCGAACAAAGCACGGGAATTCATGATTGCATTACAGAAATAGTTCATTTGTAGATTCCCAGCAAAGAACACCTATTTCTTAACCTGATAAAATTGTACGTTTCTAGAACAAAACGGAGGGAGAGAATATGTTATTACTTAAGAGACTCTCATAGTATCAATTTATTTGTTTATTTATATTTTATACTTTTATTTTTCACTGGGTCTCTTTAATGTAGCTGTTCCTGGCGGGACCATATAAGAAGTTGAAGGTTCACCTTTCAGAAAAGGTTGCCAAACGTTTTTCCAAATTGATTATATCATTTTACATTCTCACTAGCAGTGTAAAGAGAGTTCCATTTTCTCCACATGTTCAATAATACTTTGGGATGCTCAGTCTTTTCAATACTAGCCAATATAATGGTTGTGTAGGGGTGTTTCCTTATGATTTTAATTTACATTTATGTAATGAATAATGGTGTTAAACATCTTTTGATGCTTCTTAATGTTCTTTGTGAATTGTCTTTTGACAATTGAGTTGATTTATTTTGTTATCATTCATCTGTAAGAATTCTCAATGCAAGTTCTTTGTCAGATATGTATTCAGTGATATTTTCTCCCATTCTGTGACTTGCTTTTTCACGTTGCTCTTGGTGACCTGTGAAGAGTGAGAAACTGTTTAATTTTGATGAGGTTCTATTTATCAAAATTTGCTTTTGTATTTTGTACTTTATAGTCTATTTAATCAATTTTTGGTCCACTCTAAGATCACAAAGTGTTTTGTTTGTTCTGGAAGGGTTTCTTTGTTTTTGTTTTGTTTTGTTTTGTGCTTTGTTTTGTTGTTGTTGTTGTTGTTGTTGTTTTTTGGTTTAGGGTTTCATTTTTTTTTAATGCTTTCACATTATAAATAATTTCCTACTTAAATTTATGTAAACATCAAGGTTTATATTGTTTTTTTTACATTTGTCTATCATTTTTTAAAAACTTGCCAGTTATATTTTATTCTTTTTTTAGAGATAATAATGATGATATAAGTAGCTAAATTATTATGAAGACCTTACCATGATCCAGAACTCTTTAACCTGAATTATCACATTTAGTGCTAAAAACAACTATCAATAAGGCACATTCTAACAGTGCCCTTTATGTAAAACAGACTGAAGTAGAAAGAGGTTATACTTAGACTCATCTAGTAAGTTGAACATTTAGAATCTTCCCAAACAGCACAATTTCATCACCAAACTCCATTCCATGTAACATATCATCTCTCAAGTGTATAATTATTTTTGACCAATATTTCAGAATTTTCCCACTAATTTAATAGAAAAAACACGTCTACAACTTTTGGTAGTTGGCCTGAGACACTCCAGTTAATACGTGTTTTCAAGTTTAAAAATTCATTTGAGAAGTGATTTCTCCCTTAAACTTTTTATTATGTATATTTTTGTTTTGTTTATATTTTTATTTGCAGAGATGCATGTATACTGTTTGGGGTTTGATTTTGCTCTGGCTTTGTAGAAGAGAACTTTATTCTGGGTAGTCAAGGACTTGTCATGTCCATATTAAATTGGTTTTTCCAGGGTGGGTGCTATCTAAAGGTGTAAATACACCAATCCAAGTAACCTATTTTAAGAAAAGTTTTTCATAAATTCCCCAAAGATACACTTAATGTGTTTAAAACAGTTCACTTGTCTCTGTCTTTCTTTGTGGGACAAATGTCACATATGTATCTGTAAATCCACACCATCAGCAGAATTATATATACTCAGTCATTACTCATTCAGTTCTTCTAATTCACTTGACAGTTGACACTGGTTTTGGGTTTTTCCACTCATTTAAGTGAATTTACATTTATTTTTCCATTATTTGTGGACATATTTCTATACATCGAAGACAAAGATGGATGGAAGTAAAGTTAATGGCTAAGATTTATGTCAAATATATCTAAAATGATTTCTATAGTGACATTTTACACTCAAAAATAATCTTTAAAACTTTTCTAGTGTTTTAGGGGAAATGCTATAAATATTTGGAAAGTATTTACTGAATAAAAAATAAATAAATTAACTGAAACATTTTCACTACACATTAATTTGAGTATTTGCAATAAAATAGTTGAAATCACCATATTGATATATCATATTGATTAAGATTGTGAGCTGTGCATTTAGCTATGTCACTTTGATTACTTTTGGGGCAATTCAGTCAGTCTCTTGGTCTTAATTATTCTGTATAACAGAGACAGTAACAACATGTAACTCACTGGATTACTGTGGTCCTAAATAACTTACCTATGAAGCACTCTGCAGTTTTTGACATATACTAAGGGATAATTAAATGCTAGCTGTTATTATTATTGTAGATTCCACATCTTTGGAAAACAGTAAAAAGCCCTGTGCCTTTTTAGTATTTATAAACATCATATAGAGATGTATATGATTAACTTTAATTAACATTTGAAACATGTTGCCTTGCAAATCCCATTGTATTAAAAAAAAGCACACACAAAACCTTTAAAGGCTTCTTATCCCCTAATATTTATGTCCCAATTCAATAACTTTATCTACCTTTCTCTGCCTTCTCTCACTATATGAATATATTATCATTCCCAACAAGCCAATGTTTCCCAAAGTATAGTCCTCAAACTACATGCATCAAAACCATCTGGTTGCTCAGACAAAAAAAAAAAAAAAAAGGATCTAGTTTCTCGTTCAAATGATCATTTCAAGGTATCACTCCCAGAGATGCTAATGAATTGGAATCTTGAGGAATTTGCATGTTTAACACTTATTCCATGTATCTTATGCACACAAAAGTTTAAAATTCAGTATTTTAGAAGACTGATCTATTCATTATTATTCAAATGTTTATCCTTAGTTGATAAGTGCCCTCTTGATGGAAAATATCCATTTCAGTAATTATGCTCAATCCTCAAAGAATCCCATAATTTTACTATCTTTCATATATGCAACATTGGTTCGTACTTCAAACCACATTCATCTTTCAAATTTTGACTCATATCCTGTTACTTTCATGTCTTCTACAACTTTCTCAAATCTTATGTGAAAAAACACTTTCAAATCCTAAAGAAACGTTTACTGCATCCCGTTGTATTTTGCTTTCTGTTATTATTCGAACTTGCATTCGAACTTAACAAAGTGAGGGATAATGGAGAGCACAGCTGTGATGATCAACCAGACATATGTGGTTTGAGCTGACTGTGCTAATTACTGCAGAAGTTACTTGGTCCCCCTGGTCACTCTTCTCATCTTAAAATATGTAAAATATTAAAATGTCCACTATATTTAATATTTTAAAACATTTACTAATATGGCTATATTCACTAAATTGATTATGATTAAATATGATTTATATAAACTACCTAATTCATGCCTTGCACGAATTAGTCAATCAAAACATTTACCTTCCCCTAGCCTTTTATTTCCTTCATTGTTTTTTAAAGGATTACATGTGAGGGAGTGTGTATGTGTGTTTCCAGCTATATGCTTAAACATTTGGGTCTTTGTATCTATAACCAATAGCATAAATATTCATGATTGATTTAATTACCATCAATATATTCAAAATATTACTTTATTAGAGTGTCACAGCAATATTTATCATTTTTGCAGGCTGAAGTATAGGTTGATTACTTATTTACACGTATGCTGTCTTCACGAGGATTGAGCTCCTTATTTGTGTATCTCTAGAACCTCTTGTAGAACATGGTATGAAATAAGAACTTTATAAGCCTGTGTTGAATGAATGAATGAGTGAAAGAGAAATTCTGAACAAATGTTGATTTCGGTAACTTGTTCAATCTTGGAGCAGAGAAATGCATTTTTGTTTGGTTTTATCTGATTACTGGGGTATGCATATAAAACAATTAAGATCTCTATACATTCTTTGCTATTTAACTTAGCTGTCATGTCACCCACTTTTAAAATGTAAAATCTGGCATCTAGGAGCTGCTGGCTGGGTAGGTGAATGAACGAATAACTAAGTGTGCGGATTTTTCATAATCCCAACATTCTGGCATTCATTTATAAAATAGCATTTGAGATGGGTTTGGAGAGAACTTGCTGAAAGCAATTATGTCCTTGTTTATGTGTAAGAATTTTACAGTTCAAAGAATGAGGAGTTCAAGGTCACAAATTATTTACTTTGAAGACAAAAAAAAAGGGCACACATATGGACATTTTTATTCATTTATTTTAACAAATACTTTGCAAAAATTCAAAATAAGAAATATGAAAAACTTGAAATTGTGTATATATTTCAAGAAAGCATAACAATGAACATTAAAAAATAACTTTCTCTCTGTGTATAACTATTTGTAGTTTCCCATGATCAGAAGAAAATGGTAATGAATTAGCAATAATCAATTTATTTAAATTTCATCTAAACACTACTTGTCTTGGCCAGCAATATCATTTTGATAAAATGGTGCCCACTATGATTCACGATCGTTGGGCTCTACATTATGTGACTAGAAGAAGAAATTTTAAATCAATAGCTAATAATAATGATAACTGAATAGAGTGATTGAATTTTGCACACACTATTTATAAGTCTACCCTGAGAATAAAAGATATGAATAATGGATGAAAAAAGTTGTCATTCTTTTAGTTAACATAATTTTCACATGAAATCAATATATGTACCTCTCATGTTGTGAAACTAACATTCATTAAATAGCATTTGTATAAGAACAAGAATCATCATTTGTTAATGGCTAATGAAAATGAGATTATATTTGTTTAACTGATGTGGACAAAGTTATAGTCTTAGAATAATTTGTAGGTCTATGATATTTAGACCACCCTCCATCAAGTGCTTATTGTATATTGATTCTATGCCCTGTACCATGACTGCCCCGTCTTAAGTGAACTTGCAGAAAAAGTTGGAAGGTTGGTCTGAATCCTCACGGGCTTAGAATTGTCCAAAGACCTTCTCAAAATGCATATTCTTGATTCCTTACGTACAGAGATTTTCAATGTGTAGGAGTAGAATAATTCCTAGGAATTCTTAACACAGACTCCTGGCACTTGCATACACTAAAATGTATCACTGGATTAGAAAATCACACAGATTTTACTATTTATTATTATTCCTTGCTTAATTAAAATATCGCATTATTGTGATAAACAGCCCCTTCTCTGCTTTCTAGCCTCTGAAGACAATATTTTTTTAAATGATTGAAGCATTAGCAAGTTTTCAGTAGTGTACCTTATCCCCGACAACCAGCTCTACCGTACGACTTGTGGAGCATATATTTCCTAAATTACTTGCAAGCTACTGAAGGAGATAATTTTTATGCAATATACAGAGACAATTGTCTTTCTCACCTTTTGTATTTGAAGGCCCAGAACTTTATGAAGCGTCTTTGTTATTGTAAGTATTGCCTTATTTTGTTTCTACTGATTTTGAAAAACAAAACAAAACAAAACAAAACAAAAAAAACAACGGAAAAAAAAATGAAACTCAACAAAAGGTAGTACTTTCAAACCTTTGAAAAGCAGTATTGCTATGTATCTATGTATACTTTCTATAAGAAAAATCAGAAGAAGCAGTTAACAGTTGTATCAGAGTCCTAATTCTAGGTCAATTTCTAGCAATGTTCAATGAAAAAGATAAAAACTGTGCCTACACGTATTTGGAATACCTTTAAAATAAATAATTTTCAAATTTGAACAGTTAGCATATTTGCATTATTTTTGAAGAGCATAAAAGGAAGCAACTTATTACCTGTAGCATAATTACCAACCAAGCAATTAATTAAGCCTATTAAAACACACATATTCATTCTATATATTACTTGCCTCTCTGTGCAAAGTATTATGCTAAGAACAATAGAGAATACTAATCCTTTAAGACATAGGTTTTCCTCCTTGGAGTTTATAGTTAGATATGGACATAAAACATGTACAAATCAACAAAAATCTTTGGGTATTTTTTTGTGAATTAAGGGGGACTCAATACCCCTTGAGTACTGAGTGGATGTGTCACTGATTTTCCAGGGTAGGGATGAAGAAGAAAAAGTCCAAGTGACAAGTGAATGCACAGTGGATAAAGGTGTTCAGATTCACGGAGACTTACCGCAATCTGAGCAAACTCTCAGAACCATAGCATTAAGAGAAACTAGGGAACAATAGAATAAACTTCTTCATTCTACAGAAATACCAGTCCACTGACTTGTGCACTGACACAGTGTGCTAAATTATATTGTTTCTCAAAGGGCAATGAAACCATCAAATAACTTGAGTAAGTATTCGATGTTAAAAATACATGACAATGAAAGTGATCATATTTCCATGTAAATACATCAGAAAATAAAATGTATAAGCTAACTTAAAGTCAATTCAAAAATGCACCTAATTTCAACTAAAGCTGAAATATGTAAACTTCAACATTTATATGTGTAAATAGTGGTTTTTGTTATTAAAAAATGTGTAACAAACAGTTAAAGGATTGTATCCTCTTGTGGTGTTTCCATTTTAGGAAAATTAATACAATATTCTGAGTAAAAGAGGAGTACAGTGTTGTTCCAAAATCACTTTAAGGATTTAGAAACTATGCTACATGATTTCCCCAATGTATTGCAAAAGAGTTTAATCACTGAATTATATTAAAAGACATCAAATGTAAGAAGAATAATATATGTTTATTATTGAAGATGTTAATATTAGCACAAAAAAGGACAACTGTCTACACTAAATTAATTCTTCCTAGGTATAGTTGTAGAATTGGATCTCACTGTATGCAATACTCATATTAACAGCATGTTTCCATAATTTGATTTTAAATTCCACTGCCAGATTGATCCACTATGTATATAAATTAATAAAAGAGAAAAATAAAAATATGTTTCATATGCATATTCCCTGGTTTTTTTTTCTTTTGGTTTATATTTCTGTTCACAGTGAAACACTTATTTTACACTTGTGTATTCAATTATTGTTATTTTTTAGGGAGAGTTTTGAAAGCCCCTATTTTACTATAAACTTTTAGGCTTTTAGTAAAAATAACAATCTTAAATAAATTAGGAGAAATTGTTTTTTCAGAAAAAACATGTTTTCTCATTACCGTGTTTTTTTTCCAACTTTTTAAATATTTATGTATTTTTGAGAGAGAGAGAGACCGAGTGCGAGCAGGGAAGGGGCAGAGAGAGAGAGGGAGACACAAGATCCGAAGCAGCCTTCAGGCTCTGAGCTATCAGCAAAAAGCCCGTCAAGGGCTCAAATTCATTAACTGTGAGTTCATGATCTCAGCTAAAGTCTCTTGCTTAACCAGCTGAGCCACCCAGGTGCACCGATCATTACAGTGTTTTAAGTATTGGAAACACTTCCTAAAGAAGTGTTAACTACCATGTCGCTTGCTTTACTCATGTTTTTCATGCATGAATACAAGAAAAATTCATTTCATAGGCTCCAAACTGTCAAAATTGCAGTTTATGTTATTCTTCTCTACAGTCAACCATTAGCTATTCTAAATTTTAAAAATGAGTTCTGCTATATAACTTTTCAGGATATGTTGTTGGAGCAAAACATTTTTATTGACCATTTAAAATATACTAAATATTTATAACTTCTTACAAAACAGTTCCAAATATCAAAATAGTACTGAAAATTTTCTAAATATTATAGTCAAAATATGAATGTTTATGTAATTATAAGCTGACCTAGGCACATCCAGTTTTGTTCTAGCTGATGGAGCTGTAAAATTATTGCTCTCTGAAACTTTTGTATTTTTTTTAATTTGAATTTTGCTGTCTTTTCCTTATTAATAAATTATTGTATTCAAATTTGAAATATTTCTAGTTTGCAGTGGGCTCGGAAGCCATATAAAAACAACAAAAAGTTTTAGTAAAATGAGTGAAATAAAAGAATGAATCAAACTAAGGAATATCTAAAGGTATTTTGCTGTTGTTGTTAGAAAAATCTGGCTATGTATGCATACATTATTTTGCCAGCAATCTGAGATTCTAAATAGATATTAATGTGTGTGTGTGTGTGTGTATGTGTGTATTAAGTAAACTTATCTGTTCACTTAATAAATGATAAGTAAAAAGAAACTCACAATTTGGGTGTTAAAGATAAAATTAACTAATTTCCCTTTAAAAAATTCAGGGTGTCTTAATTTGGGTTTTCCCAGTCCTGAAACAAGAATCTGACTGGCAATTACTTTGTCAGTGGTCAAAAGGATAACAGGTCCAAGCGAGGAGATGTCAAGAACAAAGAGAAGGGAGTATCTAGGGGTATCAGTGAGCTCATCTGCGGGTAAGTGGGGCACTTGGCCCATCAGGGATGTGTGCAAGAACACACTTTAGTTATTCATCTTAGGGATGAGAGTTGGCATAATTTACTTACCAATGTACATCATAGTTTGATAACTACAGTCGGGGAATAAGAGTTAGGGCAAGGGAGTGGGAATTTCATTCCTCAGCACTTTCAGCCTTCTAGCACTTTTCAGCCCGTCTGTTGAAATTTACCAGGCGGATTATCACAGTTGCTTGAAGTAGTTGAGCTGTCTGTCCACCTCGCTGAGAACACTGAGTGCTGAGTACTTGCAAGAATACCACTGACTGGGTCTCCTGCAGAGGATAACAATGGAATGTGGAGACTCTTAGGGTACATTAACAGCAGAAAGACTGGGATTATTTGGTAAATGTTATATTGAAGTATGTATGTTTGATCTATTGTAAATCTCTCCTTAAGTGTCACTTTCTCTTTATTGTGTAGTCTCTGCTAGGAAAATCAGAGAAGGGTGGCAGGGAATGAATGCGATGCTCAAAGTGAAATGAAAGTGAAACGGAAAACTTCACTGATGTTTCTAGATCCCAAGAAAGAGCCCAAATCCAGTACATATGACCTTGTGAGTGTACAAAGTTAGCCAACAAGAAATTGCACAATACACTTCTCATCTGCCATTTTACATTACTGGAATGGTAACACATTTTGAGAATTACCCAGAATGTTCTTTAAGTTTGTGTCAATAGCTTCTGAGTTACAAAGGGTGGCTTCAGTAGTTTTCAAGGTAAAGCTAGGATGGCATATTTGTATAATTAACACTCAAAATGACATAAAGGTAATGATATGGAGGTACTGGAAACATGTTTGCATTATTTAAAGTGACAAATGTTAATTTAGTGGATAAGCAATTTGTCACCTGCTTGGGACCTAGTCTCACAGCTGTGGGAATCAAACCGAAGCATGCCTTACTGAAAGTCATTCCAGAAACACCTGTTCCAGACAAAAGGATAAATTACTTTTATTCTTAGCTTATGTGAATATTATTTGAAATGTGTGGGTCATTTGCCACAGATTTGGCATCATTAAGAAGACTTATCAAGTTCACAGATGTTGTGCTCACTAAGGATTAGACATGACTGAGCTGAATGCAGAGAAAAAGCTTGCAAGATTAGATAATGAAGGAGAAAAATTCCCTTTGGGAGCTTAATATTTTGGCCAATTAGATCCAATAATGTTGGATTTTCTGCCTTATTGCAAGAAATGTAGATTGTGAGAGTGAGGGCTTCTCTGATAAGTTTTTCTTATAAGTTTTCTCTGTTAAGGTTTTAGTAAAAATTTATTTTTTAATAAGAGCAAAACAAAGACATTTAATAAAGAAATAAGTGAACAAAGATCCTGTGTAATGTTTTTTTTCAGACAATGTTTAGTAGTCCTGTATTTGTGTGCACAGGTCAGCTTTAAATTGTCCCTCTGTAATTACTGTGTAGTTCTTACCCATGCATCAGAAGTTTAATATGTCATAATATATTTTCCTTTTTTATATAAAAGGTCTGTGATTTCTCAAATGGCTTTTTATAGAGGCATAGATTTTTAATTGATATGTATTATGGTAATGATAATAAACACAATTTAATAATCCCCTGGAGAGAAAGTTATGAAACCTCTAAACGCATTCTTTAATGGAATTCAGAACTGCAGGAATCTAGTTCAGAAAGGAGGTATTTGCCAACTGTGGCTTAAAAATAAAAATCACATTTCACAACTGTTAATAAAGCAACCCTTTTCAGAAAATCTGGTCAAGTAGTAAATCTATTATCTAATCGTAGACTATAAGGAACCAAAACAACACGCACACAGCTGCATAAGTATATAATCTCCCAGCCTCTAATCTAAAATGCTATAATAAAATGTCATGGCTGCCTGTTGGCCTAAAAACTTAAAAATATTAATAATTTACTTCATAAAATGTATCACTGTCCACATATTTGAGGTACTCCAGTGATCAAAATAACCATAATTATCCTGATGCTAGGAAACCTTATCTTTTATATAAGAATGTATCAACTTTAGGAATTGCATGGTGGGTGTAGACAGAAAAGGTAAGATTAAAGAAATCTAAGCTAATTCGGCACTGAAATAAAGATGCAAGGGCAATGTAAAAATAAAACTTATAGAAGGGAGTAATATTTTTTGATATTTTTCAAAATATTTAAAATTATTTAATTAATAAAACTGATTAATCATTGCAACTGAAAAAGGTAGTGGCCTATATATATACATACATATATATACGAAGTGTATAACACTGTTCGATGTGATCAAAACTAAATTCTTATTTGAACATTAAAACCATTGCTAATTTCTAATATGACGTCTCCACCTAAGATTTCTCTCCTGAGTCTTGGGCCACCATAACTACCGAATGACACTAGTCTAGAGTCTCGTGGCTGTCCTTTTCTTTCGTCAATCAAGTCTAGTCAATTCTACCCTTCATTATCCAGTGTTGTGGGTTCTTCATCATCTCTTAGGCAGATTACTAAGAATGTCTCTACAGTGGTATCTTCACATCTGAATTTATTCCATTTTCTACACTGAAGTTCAGAGTGATGGTTCTGGAGTAAAACTGACAGTTTGCTTCCCTTAATGGATGACATACAAATAATCTGATAGCTTCTTATTTCTATAATCCTCTCTGTTACCATGGGTCCTATATCCTTATAGTCTATATCCAAAAGTTGCTGAACTATAATGCCCTAGCTAGCCTCTAATCCTTTGAAGATAGTGTTCTCTCAGCCAGGATTATTGATCTCTGCATCTTTACCTGATTATTTTTGCTGTCATCTTTAAGATGAGATGGAAAAGATGATTACTTTGGCTGAATTATATAAATTTCATAATGTGGGCTTTGTACCCCTTTCGTATGTTTTACTCTTAAGTTCCACAACACAAAAAATTATGGAAAATATAAAATACATGTTCTATGGATGTAATTCTGTTTCCTCCTCTTTTTTTTCTTTTTGCAGGAAAGGGGCAACTCTAATAGTTCCCAACAAAAAATGTGCTTGTTGAGAATTATTATCAGGATTCTTTATTAATCATTAATCTTGATTTTTATTAACAGTCCTTTGCAGAGTACCATAATCTACACATTTTTATCTGTCTACCACATTGGAAGTATTTATTTTAACTTCAGGAAATGTAAAACAGTACAACTACTTAAAAGAATGGGTAAGTTTCAATGAAGAAAAAATCTAATTAATTTTGAGTTGTCATGTAGGGTTCATGTCAGCCATCTAATCAAATATGTGAATTCAATGCTGTTTGAGTCATGTTGGTTGAATATATCATGTATCATTTAAATCACTCCAAAACTCATTAAAACTTTCAAGGCATAAATCTTATCAGTCTTATCGTCCAGGAAATTGATACACAGGGAGGCTGATTAACTTACCCCATGCCATAAAGTAGGTTTTGAAGATGGTCTGCAAACCCAATCATTTTGCACTTCAGATTGTTGTGTTAATTCTGCCTCCATGTGATCTATCTAGACCCTTCTGAAAAGGTAAACATTACAGTATTAAACCAAACTAATATATTTGTGTCTCAACAATATACACAGACTCCTACATCTCCAATGAAGCTGTTTTATCATCCTACTTATCAATATTATACATCAAAATGAAAAAGTGATTATTTCCCATTTATGATTTCAAAAGAGCTGCTCTTTATAGGAATGTAGTCTTACAATTTTCTAACTAGTAAAACAGCCACATCTGTAGACAGCATCAAAAATAATATCTATAAGGGATAAATAAAAGGAAATGTTTCTTTCCATACACTTTGCAATCTTCATAGGTATAAAGAGTAATGGTGACACCAGATCGGCTGTACTTGGTGTTAACAGCACAACGAACATAGCCTCAACACAAAACCTTAGAAAAATAAGAAAAATGGCAACTTATCTGGATGAAAATGATGTTTAGAAAAAATACCTTAGTAAATGCCAACTATACAAACAGTTGTAAATAAACTGATAATTGTACTCTTAGTTCAAATACATTTTCTTTCTGTGATATGAAGCATCAATCTTTTACAGTAAGTAGAAAAACATTTTGTTAATCTCCTATTATCAAAAACACAACACTAACTTTCCAAAGGGGGCGGGGGGGGATCCTTTATGTTTCCAGTATTTGATAATGTAGAAGAAGCTATAGAAAATTTTGTTTTTAAGACACTTCCAAATGTTATTTAAGACATTTCAGATGAAACTTGGTATTTCATTTTATCCTGATTGCAGCTTCTACTTCCTTTCTGGAGATAATCCAATTGACTTGTTGCTTTTTTCTCCCTTTTTTCTTCTTCCCTTCCTCTTCCTCTCCTCCTCCGCCTCTGTCTTCTTCTTCTTCTTCTTCTTCTTCTTCTTCTTCTTCTTCTTCTTCTTCTTCTTCTTCTTCCTTCTTCTTCCTTCTTCTTCTTCTTCTTCTTCTTCTTCTTCTTCTTCTTCTTCTTCTTCTTCTTCTTTCTTCTTCTTCTTCTTTTCTGCTTTATAATCAAAAGAATCACATTTTTTTAATTAACTCAGCATATACACAAAATTGAATAATTCCCTGGAGTTGGTCACAATATATCTACTTCCCATTGATTTTTCTTAATAGTTTTTATTACAGTTTATAGTTCTTTTATTCAGAGATCGAATTTTTCTCATTACATTTAAAAGCGATATGTTTTAATCTGGTAAGTTTAGATTTTTCCTTCTTTTTAAAATTATTATCCATTATTTCCATATAATATATATAATATAATATAATATAATATAATATAATATAATATAATATACATAATATAATGTAATAAATATGATATAAACATATTGCTTTCTTATAATGTCATTAAAATAAATTAAAGCAGTGTGGATAAGCAAGTAATAATGCAATTGCACAAAGATATAAATATTGTTTTGGGGAAAATAGGAAAATAAGATCATTTATATAATTTAGTTTTGTTATTTTCTATATTCTGTAGGATTACAAGCATTAAGTTTACATTTGTCGAGGGAAGAAAGAATGGCAGTATATTTGAAAAGCAGGCATGGAAATGTAGCAAATACATGCCTTTGATCTAAATGACAGAAATAAATTTGCCAATAGCATAGTAATATTAAGCATGTTTAAAGTGACCTATATTACTTGAAATGCAGGTTCGATATTTTTCAGTTTGATGAGGCCATTCAATGTAAAGCACAAATGAAAATAAGTTTTGTACATAATATCTATAATAGAATTTCCTACATTAACTCTTGCAGATGTAGGTTAATATTTTATTTGCATACATCCTCAAGTCTGTCCTGTTCTTTGCTTGGATTTATCGCAAGTCTGCAGACATGGCTTGCTGCTGGAAATGGACATGAACAATTACATTTTCAGTCTGAAATGCAGTGAAAGATTCCACTCCAGCAGCATTTGCTAAGCCCTTTGGTAGCTGTACTGATAAGGCAAAAAGAGGTTCAAGAATGAAAAATCTAAAGTGGAGATGCAAATCTCATGCTCGGTTGCTATATTGTTATCTTAGAATATGCTGATCCTGACTGGACTCAAACTAGCTTTACCAAGAGAACTAAAAAGAAAAGAAAAAGGGGTTATGGTTCTTCCTTCCTGAACTGTTTTACATTCATTTTTTTGATTACACCTTCTTTACAGGGAGAAAACAATTTCATTAATACATATACAAAGCGGTTTTTGTTTCATAAATAGTTAAACACACAGACTTTAAAAATGCACTTCATTTATATTTCTAGTTGGTGCTCTCTCCACACACGCACACACACACAAAGTCAGATTTATATGTCATGAATTTATGCCTAAACGGTGTCAGATTATGTTTAATCAATCTTGTCAAATAAATTGGTTGAATAAATGTCAAGTTCTATATTTAAACAAAGGAGGGATATTTTTAATATTTCTCTGATATCTAACACAATTGATTGTTTTAATTTGTGTGTTGTAAGGATGATTGTCCCTTAACATCCTTAATATTTATCACAATTTAAAATATACAAACACTCAAAATACTGCATATATTTCTCTGCCAGTTTAATCATCTGCATTCCAATAGAATTTTTTTTTCAATAGCTGTGCACAGTTACTTTAATATGACTAGACAGATTTCTCCTCGGTGAATTTTAATCTAGCAATAATTTCGCTGGGGAAAATGCTCGTATTTCTATGACTAAGATGGACAATTGGAAAAATGAAAGTATCAGGATAATGATTTTCTTTATAAATTGAACTTTTTGATTTAAAGAAGTATGGTGAGAAAGTTGATCAATTTTGTAATGGATTCAGTTTTTTTTTTTTTTTCTTTACTTGGATTTAGCTCTCCTTTTCAGGGGTTTGTAATACAGGTGAGATAAATAAAGACCAAAGCAGTCAAATCCAGTTATCACCTACGAGCAGTTATCATGAAGAACTCATATAATGTGCCTTAACTCTAAGTCCTTTTTTGCAGAATAGAGCAAGCACAAATGTATTGCTTTTATCTATAAATTGACATGAAACTAATTTGCAAAATTATGGACAAAATATTTCTAAATTGAGAGGTACTTTTCATTTTATTTTATTATTTTATTTTATTTTAATTTTATTTTATTTTGAGTTGTATGCTCTGTTTTTCAACACCATCTCTGAGTTTATTCTTTTGCTGCTCTTTGGCAGCTCTTTTGGAAAGCAGTAATTTAAATAGAAAATGGCTAGTTAAACGAATGCAATTTAGTTTAATGCTACACAACATGTAAGTTTGCACATGTTACTCAACTTAAAGACAAAAATCAAATACTAAATTCAGCAAATAAAACATTTACCGTGTTCTTTGTATCTATACTCTATATTACCGTTTTGCTTCCTTGAGGTGAAAGCCCTATACAACTATTTTGAGGTTACAAGGTTTATATTTTTTCTTACATTTTCAGTGCTTGCCATTGCCTTTAAACATTCCTGACTCTTTGAAAGATGGAAAATAAAGTGTTCTTTTCATGGAAAAATCCGCTGTTTTAGCATTTTTAACTTCAATTAAATCTGCTTGTTTAGGAGAGAATTACGAGTTTCACCTTTCAAAACAGTTCATAATTGCTCGAAATACTTGTTACTATGGGTAACCACAATTTTTATGAACATTTCCATCTACTTATCACTTCATTCGGAGAGTAGGAGAAAAACAAAACAAACATACAAACTAAGTGCAGATCACTAAATACTGAAGAAATGAAAGTTCAGAAGATATAGAAGAACACAAAAATTAACACTTTGTTAGGAAACATAGATTTATTTGCTACAGCATTTAATAAAACATCCTGGTATATTTATATAGAAAACATAGAACTTAAACCCCAAGAAATAGCCAAATTTTATTGTAACTCTGTCATTTTATTTAATCCTCTTCCAACCCATAATCACAGTGGCATTTTTAATGTAATTTCTCTTCAGATCTAATTACTAGATAGTAAAAACATAGATTCAAACAGCCTGGCAAGAAATACAATTTTGTGCCTCAAAGCAATCATACAAAAAAGAAACCATGTAATCAATATGTGATAATTACAAATGTAAAAGCAAGGGAAACATTTATAATAATATTCATCTTTGTACTGTTTCGTCTGAAGCTACATTTCTTTTACTATTCAAAGTTCAGTTCAAAGCTTACATCATAAAATATTTGCTATGGAATGGATTCCAATAATCTCTTCCTGTGGTTTCTTAGATTTATTCCTCCTAACACATCTGTTGAAGCTGTATCCAGTATATGGACATGCACTTTTCTCTAAGTGTTTCTTCTGTGCATTCTTTGTGATTCCACATATTATAAGTAGTATGGAGGCCCTGGGAGACTTGGGCAAATATTTAATAAATATACTTTAATTTAATAACAAACTATTTCATACCAGATAATATAAGTGACTGGAAGATTGTGTCATGCTGCAAATGGGAAGAAAATTAAATGGAGACTATATTGTGTGGCTTTATTTTTAAAATAGCTTCTGATAGGGGCGCCTGGGTGTCTCAGTCGGTTAAGCGGCCGACTTCAGCTCAGGTCATGATCTCACAGTTCATGAGTTCAAGCCCCACGTCGGGCTCTGTGCTGACAGCTCAGAGCCTGGAGCCTGCTTGGATTCTGTGTCTCCCTGTCTCTCTGGCCCTCCCCTGCTCATGCTCTGTCTCTTTCTGTCTCAAAAATAAATAAACATTAAAAAAAATTTTTTTAAATAAAATAAATAAAATAGCTTCTGATAATGAAAAATGACCCCAAAAAAGGTCATGGAAATTACATATCAGACTCTCACCCCCTTCTCCCCCCAAAAAACCCCCACAAAACCAGCAAGAAAAAGCACTTATTGGATGCCTATTACATGTACAGTTTACAGATATTAATATCCTAAGACAGGCATGACCACTAGTTTACAAAAGAAAAGAGTGAAGCTCAGAGTTTTTAAGTAATCAACGAAACTTGTCATGTACAAAGGGCTCAGCAAGAATTCAGAAATTAGATCGCTCCAGCATTAAAGCCTGTGCCCTCCCTGCTTTGCCACTAGGGTTTCCTTCTCAATGAAAATGCTTAATGTCGGCTTCATTCACTCTTGAAAAGTCTTTTAAAGAGCAAGAACTAGAGGCGCCTGGCTGGCTCAGTTGGTTGTGCGCCGGGACTTCGGCTTGCGTCATGATCTCAGTGTCCGCGAGTTCGAGCCTCAGGTCCGGCTCTGTGCGGACAGCTCAGAGCCTGGAGCCTGTTTCGGATTCTGTGCCTCCGTCTCTCTCTGACCCTCCCCTGTCTGCTCTCTCTCTGTCTCAAAAAAATAAACGTTTAAAAAGAAAAGAGCTAGAATTAGGCCTTTTTCACTTGTGCACTGTCAAACTACCTGGTGTTTGTGATATACGTATACAATAAATATTTGATGAAGTGAATATGTGGTTTTCTTAAATGTTTATTTATTTATTTTGAGGGGCAGAGAGAGCGAGTGAGCAGGGGAGGGGAAGAGAGAGGAGAGACACAATTCCAAGCAGGCTCCGCATTGCAAGTACAGAGCCTGATGTGGGGTTTGATCCCACGCCCATGACACCATGACATGAGCCGAAGTTAAGAGTCTGCTGTTCAACTGACTGAGTCACCCAGGTGCCCCTGAATATGTGTTTTTAAGACATATTTTCAGACCCAAATTAAATATCTATCACAAGTATATAATTATCTTAGGGTAACTATAATTTGGATCTCTAAACTGTTTATGTTTAACTTATAATTAAAGTAGGAGTAGACTTTATCAGATAAGTATCCACCAAGTTTAAAGAATGCAAAGACCATACTACTTAGTTAAGGTGCTTTCATGATAAATACTCAAGAAAAAACAATTTTTGTATTCAACTAAAATAAATTTTGACATATGTTTCTAAACCTTCAAACATGGTCACTATACTTTTAGAATAATAACATGGTTATTGGAGGCTTTCATAATGCACATCCAAAAAAATATACATCTGAGGAGCACCTGGGTGGTTAAGCCTCTGACTTTGGCTCAGGTCTCCATCTAGCGTTTCATGGGTTCAAGCCCCATTTCAGGCTCTGTGCTGACAGCTCAGAGCCTGGAGCCTGCTTCAGATTCTGGGTCTCCCTCTCTCTCTGCCCCTTCCCCACTTACAGTCTGTCTCTCTCTCTCTCAAAAATAAATAAACGTTAAAAAGTTTTAAAAATATCTGAACTCAAAAGTTAACCTTCACTTAGCATGGCATAGTATTCTCAGAAATAGTTCTTAATGACTCCCGGTCAATGTGTGTTGCATTTTTATTCTACACATTTCTGATGATTATTTAACACTACCTTTTAAGATTTTAGCTTTGTGGGAAGGAAAAAAGGAACAATACTTCAATTCAGTTTAATATTGAAATAGTGATTAGTACTGGTATGCTCTGTGAACAAGGTCTATTATCTACTTGATTTTTAATTACCTTTTAAAAAAATATATGTACCGTGGGATTTTACTTTCTTTTATTATACCTGCTAGACCCTGAACTTTTAATTTCAGACTATTAATTACTGTGCTATCCCCAGGTCATTTTCTACCCTCTGTTTCTGCAAGATTAATGTCAATCTAAACATTTATTTTAAGCCCTTTTTCTATCTCCCTGGATAACTAACCTTACTGTACTCACACTGAATCTTTTTGTTGCTGCCATAACAAATATCAATTTCTCTTCTTCTTAACAATTTCCTCCTTAGTGCTAACAATGTTTCCTACTTTATCACTAAATTTTATTGTCAGGAAGATTCTGCTGTAGAAATTCAATTGTCTGTAAATCTGAGCACCAGTAAAGCTGCTAAAATCATTGTGAGTC
This sequence comes from Neofelis nebulosa, assembly GCF_028018385.1. Classification (NCBI taxonomy): domain Eukaryota; kingdom Metazoa; phylum Chordata; class Mammalia; order Carnivora; family Felidae; genus Neofelis; species Neofelis nebulosa. The sequence goes on along the minus strand of NC_080784.1, from coordinate 93,441,370 downwards.
TTATTTAACTGTCTGGCCCATAAATCAGGTAGATTTTATTTGATTTCAGTGGGGTGTTTTTCTAAACCTTAGTGCTCTAACACATACTGATATTAACTAACCGCACATTCAAGTGCATATTAGTGCTTCAAAGAGGAATTATTCATCCAAGAAGCACAGCCTATCTTTCTAAATGGCAATCATCAAGAAACATGTCCTGAGTAATGTCATCCTAGGTCAGTGATATAAAAAGGGACTGGAAATTCAAAGCTTTTCAATGTTGTCAGTACTTCATTCTGTAACGGTGTAATAGTCCTTAAACACTATGCATGTCAGATTCTGGTTGTATAGCATCTCAGTCTATCACTCTTTGAATGAAAAGTAATATCTTTATAGTGCTATGGTAATTCTTGACTGTTTCCTTGTGTTTCTACACTTAATTGTATGGTGTTCTTTAAATCTACCAACCACCATGCACAATAAATAATTTTGTCATTATTTTCTCTTTTTTCATTATTTTCATTTAAAGTTCTAAAATCTGAGATTCATAATGGAAAACAGCTTTTCCACAGTAAAATAATTGGTGCATGCAAAGATAAAGATACAGATATAGATGTAGATATACACCTGGATATAGAGATGCAGATATGCCTGTGTTCAAATTTTGGTTTTAGCCTGTACCAACTTCAATTCTTCAAAACGAATATATATATAATTTTAGGATATATATCTGTAATATAATAAGCACATGTCTATATATACACATAAACATATAAATGCATATATCATACATATACATATTCAAAAACATTTACTTATAATTTACTAAAGAAAAATGCAAAAATAAATGCAAACACATAAGTGTATGCAATACATTTAAAAGTTATCAGTTAGAGGAAGAGATGGTAAGGCATTTGACAAATGCAAATGATTTTACTAGAAAATAATGTTTTTAATATTATGATTAAGATGCCCATGTTGCATTTAACAAAATGTCACCTTCCTCTCTTCGCTTCTCTCTGCTTATTGTTGGTTATCTTAGAGGCTTGTTAGAGAGATATTTTCTAGGACCATGAAGATCTCTTTTTAGCCAGTGCCCTTGATTTTATATAAAACATTTTTTTCAGGTAGCTAAATTTTACCCACGCTAACCACATTTAGTGCTCTGAGGCATGTGGGAACATACAATTCTACTCTAAATTGCAGTCATAATGAAGAAGCCAAAGAATAGGACTGAATTAGTTCTTTATCTATGTTTGTTTCTTAAAGAATTGCTTATAATGGCAATTCATTTCTATTTTAAATCTACACATGCATGTTAATTTTGAAAAAGCAAGGTTCATATTAAGAGGACATCTCTAAGATAATGGAAGCTAGATAACATTACTTAAACTCTCACCAGGTTAGAATGTCGATGCTACAGTAAGTTCCTAGTGAATTAACAAAGTAAAGGAAATAAATTTAAAATCACATTTTTACATGAAGAGTGGGTCACTTTTAGCTGAAGGTAGCATGGAAACAGATTTGTATAAAATATAACAATTATATATTAAAGGAAAGATACCAGGAATATATAGATGATATAGATATAGATACAGATTGGTATATACACACAATGCATAATTTCAATATGAACAATTTAGTAAACCATACGAGACATCATAACCATAAGAACTTAATATATTAGCTCCATAAAATGCTGCATATAAAATAATGATGTCTAATATGTAAAGATAAAAAAGAGGGGATTGCAAACATGAAGAAGGAATAAAAAATTATCAAAATTGGTAAAAAAAAAACATGAACAAGAGTTAAGTAGAATAGTAAACGTCTAAAATGCAATCATTGGAATTAAAGATTCAATAACTGGATGAAATAAGGGTCATTCATTATTGGGAAGATATTGGAAAAAAAAAGAAAAGAAAGAAAGAAAGAAAACATTCATAATACAGGTATACCTTGGGAGAATTGAGAGTTTGGTCCTAGATCACCTCTGTAAAGCAAATAGCAAAACAAAGCATGTTAAAAAGAATTTTCTGGTTTCCCTAGTGCATATTAAAGTTACATTTATACTATACTATAGCTTATTAAGTGTGCAAGACCATTATGTCTAACAAAACAGTGAAGACACCTTAACTAAAAATACTTTATTGCAAAAAAAAGTCTAACTATCATCTGAGTTCTCAGTGAGTAGTAATCTTGCTGGTGGAGGGTCTGGCCTTACAGTTGATGGTTGTTGATTGATGAGGTTGGTGGTTGCTGAAGGATAGTGTGATGCTATGATAATTTTTTTTGAAATAACACAACAAGGAAGTTTGCCACATCAATTGACTCTTTCAGGAACAGTTTTTCTGCAGCATGTGATGCTACTTGATAATATTTGATCTACAGTAGAATGACTTTCAAAATTAGAGTCAATTCTGTCAAACCCTGCTCCCTGCTTTATCAACTAAGTTTATATAATATTCTGAATTCTTTGTTGTCATTTCAACAGCATCTTCACTGGGAGTAGCTTTCATCTCAAAAAACCACTTACTTTCTTTGTTCATCCATAAGAAAACAATTCTCATCTGTTCATGTTGTATTATGAGTTTGCAGTGATTCAATTCCATCTTTAGGATCTTCTAATTCTAGTTCTCTATTTCCACCACATGTACAGTAACTGTTTCTGCTGAAGTCTTGAGTACCTCAAAGTCATACATGAGAGTTTGAATCGACTCCTTCAAAGCTCCTGGTGACATTGATATTTTGATCTCTTCTCATGAATCACCAATGTTCTTCCTAGTATCTAGTGTGGTGAATTCTTTCCAATAGGTTTTCAATTTACTTTGTCCAGATCCATCAGAGGAATCACCTTGTGTGGCAGCTATAGCCTTACAAAACACATTTTTTAAATCATGAGACTTGAAAGTAAAAATGACTCCCTGATCTATGGACTTCAAAATGTATGTTGTGTTAGCAGGCATGAAAATACATTAATCTCATTGCACATCTCCATTAGAGCTTTTGGGTGACAATGTTCTTGTCTATGAACAGTTATATATATTTAAAAGGAATCTTTTTTCCCCCCAACATTATGTCTTAACAGTGGGCTTAAACTATTCAGTAAACAATGTTTGCTGTAAACCAGTAACCACTGCTGTCATCCAGGCTTTGTTTTTCCATTGATAGAACACAAGCAGAGTAGATTGAGCATAATTTTTAAGGGCACTAGGGTTTTCAGGTGGTAAATGAGCACTGGCTTCAACTTACAGTTAACCAGCAGCAGTAGCCTCTAACAAGAATCTTGTTTGTCTCTCTTTGAAGCCTTGAGGCCAGGCATTGACTTCTCTCTAACCATGAGAGTCCTAGATGGCATCTTCTTCCAAAAGAAGGCTTTTTTGTCTACAGTGAAAATTTGTTGTTTAGTATAGCCAACCTAATTACTGATCTTCACTAGATCTAGTGATCTAGTGATCTAGTGATCTTCACTAGATCATTTGGAAAACTTGCTGCAGGTTCTCCATAAGCATTTACAGTTGACCTTGCACTTTGATGTTATGGAGATGACTTCTTTCCTTAAACCTCATGAACAAGCCTCTGCTAGCTTCAAATTCTTCTACTACAGCTTTCTCAACTCTCTCAGCTGTCACAGAATTGAAGAGAGGTAGGGCTTTGCTTTGGATTAGGCTTTGGCTTAAGGGAACTCTGTGGCTGGTTTTAACTTCTATCCAGACCACTAAAACTTTCTCCAGCAACAAGGTTGTTTTGATTTCTTGTAATTCATGTATTCACTGGAATAGCTCTTTTAATTTCCTTTGAGAACTTCTCCTTCACATTCACAACTTGATTAACTTGGTATAAGAAGGCCAGCTTTCAGGTTATCCTCACTTTCAACCTGTGTTCCTCACTAGCTCTTGATTTACAGTGAGAAACATGCAACTCTTCTTTTCACCTGAACACTTAGAAGACACTGTTGGATTATTCATTGTCCTAATTTCAATTATTATTGTGTTTCACAGAATAGGGAACCCTGAGGAGAGGGAGAGAGAAGTGGTGATGGTTTGTTGGTGGATCAGTCAAGACACACACAACATTTATTGATTGAGTTTGCTACTATATGGATGCAGTGTGTGGAATCTTCAATTACCATAGTAACATCAAAGGTCACTGATCACAGATCATCATAAAATAATAATAATAGAAAAGTTTTGGGTGCCTGGGTGGCTGGGTCAGTTAGGTGTCCAGCTTTTGATTTCGGCTCAGGCCATGATTTCATTGTTCATAGGCTTGAGCCCCATGTTGGGCTCCATGCTGACAGCGCAGAGCCTGCTTGAGATTCTCTTTTTTCCTTCTCTCTCTGTTCTTCCCCTGCTTGTGCTCCCTGTCTCTCTCTCTCTCTGTTTCTTTCTCTCTCTCTCTCAAAATAAATAAACCTTTAAAAAATAATAGAGAAGTTTGAAATATTGCAAGAATTACCAAAATATGACACAGAGGTCTGAAGTGACCAAATGTGGCAAAAATGATATTGGTAAACTTGCTCGATACAGGGTTCCCACAAACTCTCAATGTGTAAAATTGAAGTACCTGTGAAGCACAATAAAATAAAGTATGTCTGTACACCATAATGAGAAAAATCGATGGAACAATTTGTGAAAAGCGAGAATAAGGATGTATGTTTTCACTAACTCTACTCCACAATTACTAAAGAACTTAGCAAATATAGAAGCCAAAAAAAAAAAAAAAGCAAAGGAAAACAAAACAAAAAACCCAGATGATTTAAGAAATTAAAACACATAAGTAGAATTAAAGAAAAAAAATATTCTTGTTCTCTGATGATACATGGTGCCTCCTTATGGAATCCAGATAATTTCCTGATAAAACATGGGAATATATATGTGAATATACCAATATGAGATTAAGATGAAAATTCAACTCTATTTTTATATACCTATAGGAAGGAGTTTTAACATATTTAATATATCCTAGCTAGCTAGACCTTTACACACATAGACATTCATCCATACACACTGAACACATGTATATATGACTCAATGAAAGCCATTTGAAATAGCAACCCAAAACATAAAATATTGAGAAAGAAATAAAACACACATGTAAATAGTATTTTTTATTATGTATTTCACAAAACTTTGCTCAATTATATAAAAGGAACTGTAAAAGTTAAAATATAATTCATGTTCTTGGTTAGGAAGAGGAAGCCCTAATATAAAGATGTTGATTATCCTCATTTTTTTTTAATCATTCATTGTAATCCAAATGGAAGAGCAGCAGGGAAAGTACAGTCATGACAGTTAAAAAAAGAAAATCAAGATGAAGTTATTTGCGCAGCTGAGTAGCAAGACTTAGAGTTCGGCAAGGCATCACTTACGTACACTTCTACAACAGTCCTTCCCCCTGCGTGTTGTCTTTCCTGATCCTCATCAAATCAATAAATAACGCCTAGATTTACTCAGTTGCTCTTGACATAAACTGGTACGTGTTTTGTGACATTCCCACTGAATCATCACGTCCAAACCACCTAAATATCCTGTTATGCTGTAACTATGTGACAAGAGATCTGTGTTTCCAGCAGTCTTGAAGTAGGAAGTCACGCACGACATCCTACCTATAACCAATCGAATAATTGGGACAGCATCTTAAAACTGGTACTACTGCAAAGTGATATGGACAAGATCTAGGACGGGTCTTCCAACATCTGCAGCTGATAAACAGAAAGAGGAAACCTTTCGAAAAATTCATCAGTGTGGCAGTAAAAAGTTACTTTAAGGACAAAAATAAAGAAAATCCTGCTAAACACTTTGCCTTGTGGTTAGAAAGAGTCAGGAAACTCAAAAGGTCCCAAGAATGATAACTATGAAAAATCTACACATACAATAACCTTAGTGCCAAAAATGAAGGTCAAAAATAAACTCTAAAACAGCTGGAGAAAAGATGGAGCACCTTCAAAAGAGTAAGATTGATTATCATGAACCTTGTAAGGGAAGGTGCCAGAGTGGTATCTTCAAAGTTCTATAAGAAAATTAATTCTATCGTAGATCTCAACCAAATAGCTAAATAAATAGTAAAATAAATGAAAAGACGAGAAGCTACACTGGTACTAAAAGGCGTAGATTCAGCTTTCAGCTGCTTCATCTTTCACCCTTCACAGCTGGGGCTCAGATTGTGTGGCAAAAACAACCAGGCTAAAATCTAGTAGGTAGGTCTCCATCATGCATGCCTACATGCAGTGCTGCTGCCCAGCTGGTGAGCAGCGAGGGGCCCTACGGTTTGCAGGGGAAAAGAAACCAAATCCAAAACCAAAATCAAACCAAACCAAAACAAAAAGCCTTAGAGCTTCAAAGGGGGAATCAGTATGACTTCATGATAAATTAATTTGCATCCTGTTTTTACCAAGAATGAAAAATAACAGCTTCCTTTCTCAACCTAAATATACCCTATTTCTGAGTCCTGAGTCTTTCTCTGATAAGAGGCCAGTGAGATATCTTTATTTTAATATTTTTTTTCGGAAGACTTCCTGAAAGCTGACACCCAGGACATCTGGAAGATGGAGCTGTACTGAAGACAATTTATGAAAGATTGGAGGAGACAATTTATGAAAGATCAGTGGGAATGTCACAAAACATGTACCAGTTTATGTCAAGAGCAACTGAGTAAATCTAGGCGTTATTTATTGATTTGATGAGGATCAGGAAAGACAACACGCAAGACAACCCACCATGAGAGTGACTGTTGGAATTACTGAGACTGGAGTCACAAAGGGGTTTACATTTTCTTTTTTTTTTTTTATCTTTTCTTTTAATGTTTACTTATTTTTGAGAGAAAGCGACAGAGCATGACTGGGGAGAGGCAGAAAGAGAGGGAGACACAGAATCAGAAGCAGGCTCCAGGCTCTGAGTAATCAGAGCCCCAAAGCAGGGCTTGAACTCACAAACTGCAAGATCATGACTTTAGCTGAAGTCGGAAGCTTAACCAACTGCGCCACCCAGGCACCCCAGGAGTTGACATTTTCAATGAGTAGTGAACCCCTGCGCATTGTCCCCAAGCAACATTTGGAAAGTATCTGTATCTATAGGAGAGATATGTCATGGGATACTTCATTTTGGAGTCTTAAACAGAGTTTGGTTTGGAAGTATAGCAAAGGTCTGTTGTTAAACTCAATGTATGAGTTTGCTGTAAATATTTCAGCAGCAAATATAGCCAGACCAAAGGTTTCTAGAAGACCTTAGAAGAAAACTCAAGTCTTAATGATAGTGGCCCAGTGGCTATTTTGCATTTTAGTTACACAGCATTTAAATGGTTTTCTTAGGGGCATCTGGGTGGCTCAGTTGATTAAGCCTCTGACTCTCGATTCTAGCTCAGGTCACGATTTCTCGGTTTGTATCTGCATTGACAGTACAGAGTCTGCTTGGGATTCTCTCTCTCCCCCTCTCTCTCTCTGCCCCTCCCACACACTCTCTCTCTCAAAATAAAATAAAATAAAATAAAATAAAATAAAATAAAAACAAATAAATGTTTTTCCTATTCCAGGATGTCAATTTGGTTGGCAGATAGTGATCTGCATTACATAATAAAAGCCAGGTAGGTATCCTTTTCCTGATTCTGATTAGCAAGAATACGCACTATGTTCAACATTAGCAGATATTCCAGCCTGGGATTTAGAATCTTGGTACAAGTATATAGTGGACCTTCTCTGGATTCAGTAGTGACATCAGGTTCATGTCAAGCATCAGATGATGATCCGGTGCCTGGCTATGTGGGTGGTGGTCCTGGGTGTTCAGGGCAGATGTGCAAGCAGCACAAGTCTTCTGACACTACTTCATTGTGGTGGCTTTGGTTGTGCTTGTCATTGCTTCACCCCCTGGCTTTTCCATGTGCCAATTTTCTGGTCATTTGAATAATTCTATGAGCCCCAGCTATACTCCAATGGTTTCCTTTTCTACTTGTGTTAGCCAGAGTCATTTTCTGTTTCTTGCAAGTAAAAGTCCAGCCGCAAACCCTGAGTTCTCCCACCAAAAATCACAATTAAAGCTTTCCTCTATGAAGCAGTATTTCACACTGTCATAAACAAAACTCTGCCAGCTCCCACCAAAGGAAAAAAAAAATATTCTGCCTTTCTCTTCTACTCTTTTGCCAAATAAAAACAACTTATGATTTTTATTTTATTATTTTTAATATTTATTTATTTTGGGGAGAGCATACATGGGGGAGGGGCAGAGAGAAGGGGACCGAGGATCTGAAACAGACTCTGCACTGACAGGCTGACAGCAGGGAGCCCTATGTAAGGATCGAACCCACGAACTGGGAGATCATGCCCAGGGCCAAAGTTGGACGCTCAACCACCTGAGCCAACCAGGTCCCCGTGATTTGTAAAATAACATGAATCTGACAGAAAAGTAGTAATATCTGATGAGGAATGGGGACTAGGAATGGGAAAGAAAGACAACCTTTAATTTCAATAATTCATAGTCCGAAGTTTTAAGAATTTTAGTCTTCTATAATGTGTACCAAATTATTTTTAAGGTTTCAAATAATTTGATACACATAATAGAAGTTTTGTTTTGAGGTTTTGAGTTTTTCTTTCACATTTTAAATGATCATATTTTGGCAAACAGAAACTAATTCATCTGCCCTGTAACTTGACAAATTAAGACTGACAATCTAGTTTATTGTTTCCTACCAGAGTGCAGAAAAAAAAACAAAACACAATTTTCTGAAAAACCTGGTGTAATGACAACGTCAATAAAAATTGGATTAAGCTGTATAATATTACTTAAAATCTTTAAGATATTGAGAAACAGACTTAAAGACTGGTCCTATTGCTTAAGAACTAAGATAATTTATATAAAAACCATCCTATTTCCTTTTTTTTTTTTTCATGAGCACTTTAAGAGATCCAGAAGTACATCTGTGGTTATTACAATGAAGATAGATAACAAAACTGAAGTTGAATTTTAGACTTGCTCTAAGAAAAATTGTCCAGTGTTTCACAAAGCCTTCCTTGTGATCCACAACTTCTGGACCTAAAACATTGCCTCTTGTTGCTAATTTATTTTCTTTCCATACTACATTTGAAATTTATAGAACAAATTCTAATATCTTAATAAGTAGTTGTTAAAAGAAATAGTTATTTTTTTCATAAAAATGCTAAACTGAAGAAATGCTTAGTGAAACCAACTTATCAAAGACATTGACTGAAGAGTTCTATTATTTAACCAGACAGCCAGGAAACATATTTTCATTGTCTAGAGATATATTGAGAATAAAATATTTTTTGTAAGACTGGACACAATAGAGTTATTTGGAACTAGAAAGGAAGTATATGGGAAGCATATGGAACACAGAGAAGTTGAGCATCTTTTCAACATACCATATAATAATATTCCTATTTTTCCTATTCCTATTGTGAAAACCCTACTCAGATACATGATAGCTTGTGTGAAATATATGAGCCTAGAAGATACTAATTAAATTTATATATATTGAGTTCCCAGTATGTGTAACACTTTTGTGTTACATTGCCATAATATACTTAAGCATCCATCTCATTAAACTAATAATTATGAACTTAAATGTTTTCTATGTTAAACATTTTTGTATGTATCTCATGTAGTTCTCATAACAACCTAATGCGATATGGTGTGCTATAGATAATTTTAAAAATACAAAACTTAATGTAAATCAATTTGACAAAATTAGCATTTGCAAAGAGCAAGCAAATCATTTCTGAAAGACATATAAAGAGTTGCTAGGTTGATTGTTTTTACTTTACCATAGCAGATTAATATACAAGAAAAAAACAATGTGACAGTTTTGCATTCATCCATTACTGTTCAATAGTTATTTCTAAAAAATATAAAAATAATAATGACACTATTTTTTCCAACTCTGAATATACTACGGTACATATCCCACTGTAGTATCTGTTTTATGAGAGACAATTATTGACTATTTATTAGAAATTTGCTCTTGTCATCTTAGTAATTATAACTAACACAAACTGTTTCTAGTTTGTTGAGATTACATGTCATGTGATTTATTTAACAATCTATGCATTGATTCTATTAGTCAGTCAAAAACTACTTATAGAGGCCTGCACCATGTGCCAGACAACATCCTGATTGCTACTTTAATCAAGTTTCAGCTGGTGAATAAAAATAAACACAGTCTAATCCTCACAGTATTTATAACATGATGGAGAATAAAGATTAATTAATTATTCATAAACACGTAGAAAAGCAACTATAACAAATGCTAATAAGTGGTATATACATGATTCTATGAAAGTCAATAATCCAGGGACAGACTTAAGTGAAGAAGTCTAGAATAATTTCCTTGAAAAAAGTTACATTTATGCTTATATCTAGTGGGTGACTGGAAGAAAAGACCATCCCAGACAGATGTGTGCAAACATTAAAACATACATGGCAAGGAAAAGAGACCAAAGGTCAGTGTGCAGATAGGAAAGGAGCAATGGTTGATGAGGATGTTGGGGGAGACAAAGAACTTAGGGGTCACATTAATTTCGGTTATAATTTTCTTAGCCATGGGAAGCTGCTGATGGGTTTTAATTAACGGAATAACATGATCAGATTTGATTTTGAAAGAAAAAACTCTTTCTGAAAGAGGTGTGAAGATTTAGAAGAAAGCCAGAGGGATGGGAAAAGGGAATTTACTATTCTTAGAATCTAGGTGAAAGATGATATTTCCTGAGACTTGTTTTATGAAAACAAGAACTGAGAGAAACAAATAGTTTCAAGAGAAAAAAAAAAAAAGGTAAGACAAATAAAACTTAGTGATGGTTTTGTTATTTGGGACTAAGAGAGCTATCTAAGATGACTGTGTGTTTCACTGCATGACTGACTGAATGGAGGATGCTGTCTTTAAATAAAATTGAAACATGAAAAGAGGGGCGGCTGGGTGCCTCAGTCAGTGAGTGTCGGACTTTGGTTCAGGTCGTGATCTCACTGTTCGTGAATTCAAGCCCCACGTTGGGCTCTGACCTGACAGCTCAGAGCCTGGATCCTGCTTTGGATTCTGTGTCTCCTTCTCTGTCTTTGCCCCTCCCTGCCTTGTGCTCTCTTTCTCTCTCAAAAGTTAATAATAAAATAAACTTAAAAAAAAGAAACATGAAAAGAGTTTGTTCTGTTTGTGTGTGTGTGTGTGTGTGTGTGTGTGTGTGTGTGTTAGGGGGTTGTACACCTTATGCAGTTAGAGATGGATGAGGGATCTATGGCTTGGTCTTAGGTATGTGAGTTTGAGAGGTGAATATAAGTATTCAAATCAATGGGGACTCTAGATTGTGAGTGATTTGCAAATAAGTGTAGAAAGTTGTTTGAATGAGTGTTTAGAGTGCAAGATAAAGAAAAAGGACATAAAACTAGGTTTTAAGGACCCCCAAAAGCATGATAGAAGGAATGGAAAGCATGCTTGAGAGCAAGTGCATCTATTTTTAAATGTGGCTACATATTTCATGTTGGTGTGCTCTAATGTAAAAAGGAAATGGCTAAAGATGTTTGATTTTTTTCTCCAGAAAACATACAGAAGAATTACATAAGAAAATAGCAATACCTTTACTTTAATTTCATTCTTAGAGGTGAATTTCTAAACCATGTCATTTAGAAAAAAGTAAGGTAATGTAAAATTTTAACATCGCCTTTCTTATAATTTAGGATAGAACGATCTACTTTTAAAAGTTAGTTGATATTGCAGCGCCTTGGTGGCTCAGTCGGTCAAGCGTCCGACTTCGGCTCAGGTCATGATCTCACGGTCCGTGGGTTTGAGACCCACATCGGGCTCTGTGCTGACAACTCAGAGCCTAGAGCCTGCTTCGGATTCTGTGTCTCCCTCTCTCTCTGACCCTCCCCCGTTCATGCTCTGTCTCTCGCTGTCTCAAAAATAAACACTAAAAAAAAATTTTAGATAAAAAAAAATAAATAAAAGTTAGTTAATATCACTGTAAAAATGGACTGTGGTCTCATTACCTCTGAGCTATCCTATGGTTATATTCTAAAGCCAGCTTAATATTGCCTAGTTTTTCATTGCTTATCTTGACGAAGTTTGGTGTGTGTGTGTGTATGTGTGGTGTGTATGTGTGTGTGTATGTGTGTTTTGTATGTGGAAAACAAATTAAGTTTATTTTATTTTATTTTATTTTATTTTATTTTTTGCTTTTTCTCTCTCACATTTAAAAATAAATTTCTTTTTTTTTGAAATTTATTCTCAAATTGGTTTCCATACAACACCCAGTGCTCATCCCAAAAGGTGCCCTCCTCAATACCCATCACCCACCCTCCCCTCCATCCCACCCCCCCCATCAACCCTCAGTTTGTTCTCAGTTTTTAAGAGTCTCTTATGCTTTGGCTCTCTCCCACTCTAACCTCTTTTTTTTTCCTTCCCCTCCCCCATGGGTTTCTGTAAAGTTTCTCAGGATCCACATAAGAGTGAAACCATATGGTATCTGTCTTTCTCTGTATGGCTTATTTCACTTAGCATCACACTCTCCAGTTCCATCCATGTTGCTACAAAGGGCCATATTTCATTCTTTCTCATTGCCACGTAGTACTCCATTATGTATATAAACCACAATTTCTTTATCCATTCATCAGTTGACGGACATTTCGGCTCTTTCCATAATTTGGCTATTGTTGAGAGTGCTGCTATAAACATTGGGGTACAAGTGCCCCTATGCATCAGTACTCCTGTATCCCTTGGGTAAATTCTTAGCAGTGCTAATGCTGGGTCATAGGGTAGGTCTATTTTTAATGTTTTGAGGAACCTCCAAACTTTTTTCCAGAGTGGCTGCACCAGTTTGCATTCCCACCAACAGTGCAAGAGGGTTCCCGTTTCTCCACATCCTTGCCAGCATCTATAGTCTCCTGATTTGTTCATTTTGGCCACTCTGGCGTGAGGTGATATCTGAGTGTGGTTTTGATTTGTATTTCCCTGATGAGGAGCAACGTTGAGCATCTTTTCATGTGCCTGTTGGCCATCTGGACGTCTTCTTTAGAGAAGTGTCTATTCATGTTTTCTGCCCATTTCTTCACTGGGTTATTTGTTTTTCGGGTGTGGAGTTTGGTGAGCTCTTTATAGATTGTGGATACTAGCCCTTTGTCCGATATGTCATTTGCAAATATCTTTTCCCATTCTGATGGTTGCCTTTTAGTTTTGTTGGTTGTTTCCTTTGCTGTGCAGAAGCTTTTTATCTTCATGAGGTCCCAGTAATTCATTTTTGCTTTTAATTCCCTTGCCTTTGGGGATGTGTCAAGTAAGAAATTGCTACGGCTGAGGTCAGAGAGGTCTTTTCCTGCTTTCTCCTCTAAAGTTTTGATGTTTTCCTGTCTCTCATTCAAGTCCTTTACCCATTTTGAGTTTATTTTTGTGAATGGTGTGAGAAAGTGGTCTAGTTTCAACCTTCTGTATGTTGCTGTCCCGTTCTCTCAGCACCAACAAATTAAGTTTAAAAAGCATTTATAAAGGCATCAGATTTTTGTTCCAATGATGATGTGAATGCTATTTCAATAAAACATTCTATTTAATAATATTTTTAAATCAAATATCTTCCACATAATATGTCTTTTTGTGCATGTGTGCCTGTGTATAACCCTACTTATACCAAATTATCAGGGAAATAAAAAGATGCATTTATGTTAATACCACTTCCTGAGTTGATAAATAATATATTGGCTAGTAATTTTCAAGGGAAAGTAACTAGAAGAATCTAGGCAAAATATTCATTCAGACAATCAGAAATTAATTTGACTTATAATATGCATATGTGAAAGACATTATTTCAGATTTATGGACTTCAATAAAAATATTCTTACTCTGTTGAAATGTATGAATGAGTAAACTAAAGATGATTATCTTTTAAACATCAATTTACTGAATTCTCATCGACAGCATAGGTTTTCAATGAAATTCTTGTAGAGAAAAAGAAAAAAGAGAGAAGTTGATATAAACACTAATCATTTTAAAATATATCCTAAACAGTCAATAATCTTGTTAAAAAATTAAATATCCCACTATATCCTCATAATTTATGCTTTCACGTACAAAATGCATAATGGAAATACTGTTCCATTCTAAGATGGCAAACTGTATGGGGTGCCTGGGTGGCTCAGTTGGTTAAGCGGCCGACTTCGGCTCAGGTCATGATCTTGCGGTCCGTGAGTTCGAGCCCCACGTCGGGCTCTGTGCTGACAGCTCAGAGCCTGGAGCCTGTTTCAGATTCTGTGTCTCCCTCTCTCTGACCCTCCCCTGTTCATGCTCTGTCTCTCCCTGTCTCAAAAATAAATAAAACATTAAAAAAAATTAAAATGGCAAACTGTATGCTTAAAGTTATGATTCAATTAGTTTTCTTAATACCAAGATTCAAAAAAGTCTATAGTTCAGCTTATCACATGTAATTTTATTGTGGATTTCGTTCCACTTCAATAGCATTTACTCTTCAAGGGGCACCTGGGTGGTTCAGTCAGTTAAGCACCTGACTTCAGCTCAGGTCATGATCTCACGGCTGCTGGGTTTGCACCCTGTGTCGGGCTCTGTGATGACAGGTCAGAGCCTGGAGTCTACTTTGGATTCTGTGTTTCCCTCTCTCTCTGCCCCTCCCCCGCTTCCACAGGCACCCTCTCCCTCTCTTTCAAAAATAAACATTAAAAAATAATAAAAAAAAGAATTTACTGTTCAAAATTATAAGCTCTCAAAAAGCACCCAGAGCTATCAAACTAAAATATTTCATCTCTTTTTACCTTTTATCTTTTACATACATTAATATTTATATTCAAAATGACTACAAATAATGTTCTTTTGTCTTTTTCATGACTGATACAAACTCTAAGTCATATAGACAAATAAAAACTAATAGCAGGCAAAAGAGGAGAAGCCAAGGGCTACATGTGACTGCAGGTGAATGAGGTGACCACCAACTGTGTAAAATCAATGACGCTAAATTTCAGTCTTGTCAAAATATGTCCATGGTATAAGAAGTATTATACTTCCCTTCTTTTGACAAATGGATCAATAAAATGATAGAATAGACAAAGGTACAGACTCATAGCCTGAATGAGATATAACATTCTATTTTTTTCCAGAAGGGTCATAACAAAACAATTTCCCCAACTGTAGACTCTTTCTCCTTCCCATGTTTTCTAGTCTTTTGTTTTTTGCCTTATCTTTTCTAAAATATATTTTATAAATGTCTATTTATTTATTTTTTTTGAGAAAGAGCACAAGCAGGGGAAGGCAAAGAGAGAGGGATAAAGAGAATCCCAAGCAGGCTCCACAGTGTCAGTGAAGAGCCCCATTTGAGATTCAAACTCATTAAATGTGAGATTATAGCGGCAGCTGAAATCCAGAGTCAGATGCTTAACCCACTGAACCACCCAGGCAGCCCTATGTGCTTGCTGTTTTAAAGGGTGTTTTGGGGTGCCTGGCTGGCTCAGTTGGTAGAGAACGCAACTCTCAGTCTCAGCGACATGCATTCAAGCTCCATGTTGGGCATGAAGCCTACTTAAAAAAACAAAAAAAAAAAAAAAAAAAAAAAAGAAAGAAAAAAGAGAATGTTTTGGACCTCACTGTGTATTCTCTGGCTCTGGGGTAGGGAGAATCTCCTTACTCACTGAATTATGCTGTTTACATATACTATATGGTGGGGAAATATAGTTTAGAAGTGATGAAAATTCCATTTAATTCCATTTAAGAATGGAATGTCTTCTGAATTCTTATTTATAATCACCAGATGGTTCACTCAATGATTATGTTTTTCTGTTTTGTGCTGTTTTCTTTTATGGCAGTCTTACCAAAATATTAGCCCCTTTGCTGTATATTTCTTTCCCTCAAAAGAATATATTTTACATCACTTTAATGATGTTTTGAAAAGAGAAGACCATTAAAATAGACATACACAGATATTCTTAAGTTAAAGGAGTACTAAAAAGTTTAATTTTGCTCTAACATTAACAGTATTTTAATTTTTTGTTGTTGCTGTTAATGGAGATCTCATATGTTAAAAATGAAATCAAATCTATTTATTGACATAGTTTTCATACATTGTGGGAAATATATAACTTTGAAACTTTAAAGAATTCTTTTTGGTTAGTAATTTTTCAAATGGATACTCCTCACTAGAGGGAAAAGCAGTTAACAAGAAGATAGTGGTACCCAAATAATTTTAATAATCAAAGCAAATTTTTGTTTTAAAAGATTTACTGAGACATAACCCATTATAAAGTGCACAGATCTTAAGTGTATAGATCACTTAATTTTTACATATGCATATACCTATATATGAAGCAAAGTTATATTTCACTGGGTGGAACAGTAAGGGTTAAGTTGTATTGGTGAATCCATAGCTAAATATTACATATTTGGGTTTACATGTGAAAATCGATATGTTTCTCTGGGTAATATCATCAACTGAGATAAAGTTTTAAATTTCTATTGTTAATTTTTTACCACTGGTTTTACCTGTAAGTTCCACATTGTCAGTTCTATCTATACAAAATTGTTTAAAATGACTAATTAAAAGAAAACCAAACTCTAATAACATCATACAATCCGTCTATTCCAATTTGTCTCAAGTGATTCTCTTTATTTAAGCTGTATAGGTGAGAAGTAAAGCAAATTCAGAATGGAGATTTAAAATATGGCTCAGTCTACTTATGTAATAATCTTTCTTTACTTCTTCTTTATATGTTCTGATAGAATTTGATAACCAACCTACTCCTAACATTTAGTGGGGTTTAGGGCTACAGTATAAATGGAAACGAATACATCTTGTGTTTATAAAATCTTTATAAGATATCTATGAAGTTATATATATGTATATAACATATATATATACGTATATATATATATATATATATATATACGTATATATATATAAAATAGTTTATGCCCTTCCACTTTAATAATGTACCCCTCGTAAAGATTCTGAATTTCCAAATCTGAGTTTAGACTTCTTGGATTTTCAGCCTTTGTACTTTGTGTTGCTTCTGTTTGTTCCCACCCAGAGGTCTATCCAATCCCACAGGGACCTCTTGCACAATCCACAGATGTCACAGACTACACTGCGCAGCCAAGCTCCATTTTCCGCAAGCAGTTATTGTTGGCAGCTCTCAAGGCACCTCTCAGGCCACCACACAGACTACTGATTAAATTTTTGGTCTAGTGCTTGCTTCAGCAGCACATACGCTAAGAAGATACAGAGAAGATTAGCATGGCCCTGTGCAAGGATGACATGTGAATCCATGAAGTGTTCCATATTAAAAAATAGGTAAATAGGGGCGCCTGGGTGGCTCAGTCGGTTAAGCGTCCGACTTCAGCTCAGGTCACGATCTCGTGGTCCGTGAGTTTGAGCCCCGTGTCAGGCTCTGGGCTGATGGCTCAGAACCTGGAGCCCGCTTCCGATTCTGTGTCTCCCTATCTCTCTGCCTCTCTCCCGTTCATTCTCTGTTTCTCTCTGTCTCAAAAATAAAAAAAAAAAGTTAAAAAAATAGGTAAATAAATAAATAAATGAATAAATAAATTTTTGGTCTAAATAATCTATCAACAAGATTACTAGTATTTCTTTTGATCTAAGGGTGCTATTATCAAGAATGTTTGGAAACCTGTGTCTTAGTCTCCATGAAGGGACTCTGCTTAATCCCAAGAAGTATAGGGGCGCCTGGGTGGCTCAGTCGGTTAAGCGGCCGACTTTGGCTCAGGTCATGATCTCGCGGTCCGTGAGTTTGAGCCCCATGTCGGGCTCTGTGGTGACAGCTCAGAGCCTGGAGCCTGTTTCAGATTCTGTGTCTCCCTCTCTCTGACCCTCCCCCATTCATGCTCTGTCTCTCTCTGTCTCAAAAATAAATAAACATTAAAAAAAATTAAAAAAAAAAGAAGTATTTAAATATGTATACATTTACACTTGTTGTTGTCCCTACCATTCTATTTCAAGCCCTGTTGTAAATGTAATGACAAAGTGTTATGCACAAAATAGGTTTTACATGCTTACTTATTTACTTATTTAACTCATTGAACACATGAACACATTGGCTAAATAAATGCATGAATACTTACTAAAGGAATCTGAGGCATTAAAGGACAATGTTAAAAAAAAATCACAGTGAGTGTCTAGATATGGGAAGAGGGAGGTATAACACTAAACAAAACTTGTGACAAAATATTTTGTAGTGAAACCCAAGTGATAAAAATCCTGACCAGAGAAGAAAACACTGATATTTAAGAAAGGCAGACAAGGGGGGCACCTGGGTGGCTCAGTCGGTTGAGTGTCCGACTTCGGCTCAGGTCATGATCTCACGGTCTGTGAGTTCGAGCCCCGTGTCGGGCTCTGTGCTGACAGCTCAGAGCCTGGAGCCTGCTGCGGATTCTGTGTCTCCCTTTCTGTCTGCCCCTCCCCCGCACATGCTGTGTCTTTCTCTCTGTCAACAATAAATAAAAACATTAAAAAAAATTTTTTCAAAGAAAGGCAGACAAGGGGCCAAACAAAAGAAAATTGTATAATAAGTTTAAAAGATTAAAAAAAAAAAAAGAGCAAGAATAAATAAAAGTGAAAAATGAGAGAAAATGGAAATATTTTCAAGTGTTTATCATTTGTCATGCACAGTACTGAAAGTTTTCTGTGCTCTATTCCAGTCACTCTTTCCAACACTTCTCTGGGTGGGTATCATCACTCTTAACTGGAAAAATGGGTAAAATGAAGTTCACAAGAGTTACCTAAATCATGGTTGTTCACTTAGTTCTAAGTGATAAAGTCAAAATTGGAGCATGGATCACTTTAATATTACTTCCTTTCCACCAACTTTAGGATATACTTAAGGAATATTTCATATATGAAAATAGTAAGGCACTGCTAGTGAAATGTTGCTGAGATGATTAACTAGTGAAAAATAACTCTAGTCTTTTTTCAATCTCTTTGGTGGTTAGTGTCTTCATTTTTTTAACTACTGAAACTAGAATCAAAACCAGAAAGGAATGGATAAGGAAAATGAGTAGCTCTGAATTTGTTGCAGAAATTTGATGTCAAGCCTTTGAACTGAACTCTAAATGAAGAAAAACTGCCAAACATGACTGGTTAGAGAGGATACGTAGGCGGTTATCAACATCAGATGTGCCCTTGTAACACATCTAGATTTAGAAGGTACAGTGACATTTGTCACAGGAATTTCAAACTAAAAAGGGGAAAATATTTTTTCTACTTTTTTCCTTTTAATTGTTTGTCTCTTTCAGTATGACTCAGTGTTATATCAATTTAAGTAGACAGCAACCACTATCTATCCACACATTCTCAAGGCTCAAATTATAGTCATTTTATCAGCAATCATAATAAGATGTTTCATGAATCTATTAGTCGTTAAATAACGCGTTCGCCAATCCAATACACCAACTGGAAAAAATTAAAATGCTTATTTATTTGTAAAGCAGTAGAAGGAATATTGATTGCTACTTACTTTTTTCTTCTTAGATTATAGAATTGAGAGAAAAGGGTAGTTAATTACCAGGATATAAAAAACCAGAAGAGTACTTTGTATTTGTTCAGTGTTCATTTTTGAGTTCTGGATTGTTTTTACAACACTAACTAAATCACTTTCATGAAGAAACAATTTTTGCAGAATAAGAAATGGAGGAAATAAAAATATAAATGTCTTGCTCAAGACACAGTATGCTATGGCTTTATTATTTTTCAGTCATTTTTGTGTTCATTTTGATTTAGGATAGCACATTTTTATAACAGAGATTCATCAAAAGCAATAATTAATTGTTCTAGGTGCTCATCTTTTTAGGGACAAAAATAACAATTAGTTGCACTTACATGGAAATTTGGAATCTGCAAAAATATTGCCCTTCACCTTATCAGCAAACCTCAAGTCACTTCACCTAAAGATACACTCACTTTAGGCAAGTTTGCCTAAAATTCAATACTGTTTAAGTGTATTTTCCCCCTAATCTGCACACTATACTTTCAAATAAGCAATGTTTTTTTTTATTTATTTTTTATTTTTTTATTTTATTATTTTTTTTTTTTAATGTTTTTTATTTATTTTTGGGACAGACAGAGACAGAGCATGAACGGGGGAGGGGCAGAGAGAGAGGGAGACACAGAATCGGAAACAGGCTCCAGGCTCCGAGCCATCAGCCCAGAGCCTGACGCGGGGCTCGAACTCACGGACCGCGAGATCGTGACCTGGCTGAAGTCGGACGCTTAACCGACTGCGCCACCCAGGCGCCCCAGCAATGTTTTTTTTTAAATAAGCACTTTAAAAATATTTTATCTAAGGCAGAAGTTTAAAAAAATTGAGAAGCTGATCAATTTTATTTCCCTTCAGAGCAATGCACATGCATATCACTTTTTTGCATTGTAAATTAGTTCTGTGACAAAATCACCATATATTCTGTGACTAAGTGATAAACTACTCAGATTACCATTCCAGAAATAAAGGATTTGTACACCCAGCAGGGGATGCTGCCATCAGACTGCCTGGTACTCTTAACTCCTACTCAACTGTCAACTGCCTCCCACAAACTAAACCTATTTCCTTGGGTGGCCCACATCCAAAGGCTGGCCAGTGCCAGTGTAATGAGACCTGGCCCACTTGCCTCAGCCAGAGACCACTCTGGAATTCCATGTCCCCAGCGGAGTTCGTGTGCGGTCAACTGAAGCTAAAATGAGGTTGGCTTCACAGCTGAACTTCTCCATCTGACCAATCCTATTTCCTTCCCTTCTGTTTCACAAGTGCTGATGCTAAGAATACTTCTCAATCCATCCACTCCACACCAAAATATCTGCTTCTAAGGGAAACTGACCACTGTCTACAAATAAACTTCTCTCTCTCAATTTTATGTTTCAGTACAAAAATGAGGAATCAATATCAGGGAAAAAGCGAGGAAAATATTATAAATGCCCCCCCCCATACACACAAAATACACTTTGATTCTAATATGAAGTGAATTTCAATTTTATAACTATTTTATAGCATTTGCACCAAAATGATGAAGGATAATATGTAATGGCAATGGCTGTATAATTTTTGACACCTATTCAATTTTTACCAATCAATTTGGTTGCAGCCATGCCAAAATGCCAATTTAGATGAGTGTGTTTTATCAAATGAATTCAAAATTTTCATGACTAGAAATACCAACGTTGTTTAAGTATAGTTACAGAAAACTGGAACACACATAGTTTTAAACAAAATAGAGATTTGCTTTGTTCCCATTTATGTCCTCAATATCACATGCATTCCTGTCTTTAATCTCCATTATGCTTAATATGAAGTTCATGGTGATAGGACTGCAAGAACACCAGCCATGAGGTACATATTTCTAGCAAGAAGAAAAATGAAGAGGAAAGAGGAAAAGTTTGATAGCTGCTTACATGTCTTTGGCCACTCACCTCTTATCTAAGATGGAGTATGGGAAAATGACTCTTTTTATTAGGAAGGAAGGGTGTATACTTCTGCCTCCAATACTATAGGCAATGTAAGAATTGAGGATAAAATTGATTGGTATCGAGTAAAAACTAGCAGTCTCTGCTACAGAAAAAAAAAATTATTGATTTAAGAGGTACAAAATTATCCCCAACTCTTCTCATTCAAGTAGTATTTTATAATTCCCTTTTTTTCAAAAATTAATGAAGTCAATTCTGTAAACTGTAAATTCTGCTACTGTTTTCCCTTTAGTAAGGGAGTTACAATCCACATTCCATTTTAAGTAGTACAGTAGTACATCCTTTACCTGCACGGGATGGATTCCAAGAGGCCTAGTGGACATCTAAAAGTGGAGGTCGGGGCGCCTGGGTGGCTCAGTCGGTTAAGCGGCCGACTTTGGCTCAGGTCACGATCTCGCGGTCCGCGAGTTCGAGCCCCGCGTCAGGCTCTGGGCTGATGGCTCAGAACCTGGAGCCTGCTTCCGATTCTGTGTCTCCCTCTCTCTCTGCCCCTCCCCCGTTCATGCTCTGTCTCTCTCTCTCTCAAAAATAAATAAAAAACATAAAAAAAAAATTAAAGAAAAAAATAAATAAATAAAAGTGGAGGTAATATGAAGCCCTATATATGCTATGCTTTTATTTCCATCCACACATAACTATGATAAATTTAATAAGTTAAACAAGAGATTAACAATAATAACCATAAAAACTAGGGCGATTATAACAATACACTGTAATAAAAGTTATGAACATGTGATCTCTGTCTTAAAATAACTTATTGCACTGTATTCATCCTTGTGATAACCTGAAAGGACAAAATGCCCACATGATGAGAAGAAGTGAGGTGAATAATGTAGACATTGTGATGTGCTAATGACCTTACGAAGGAGAAACATCAGAAGGAGCATCATCTGCTTCCACACTTTGGTTGACTGTGGGAACTGAAACCACAGAAAGCAAAAGCACAGATAAGGTCAGACAATGACTATATTAACAAACATTCCTATCAAAACTTATGTATTGATTCTAGGTGTCCATAGATGTCTGCTTGCAGTAAATTTGACAAGGCTTCAGGATATCTTTCTTCTGCCTTCGATCACCATTTTCAGATGGGCATGTTGACAAATTATAGTTGACCCTTGAACAACATGGGTTTGAATTGATCAAGTTCAGTTCTATGTGGATTTTTTTTCAAAGGATAGAGTGAATTTCAAAGGAAATTTTGGAAGATTTGCAACAATTTGAAAAAACTCTCAAACAAACTGCTTAGCTTAGAAGTACTGAAAAAAATTAGAAGCTCGATATTGTTTAAGAACACAGTATATAATACATGCAACATATAAAATATGTTTTAATCTACTGTTTATATTATTGATCAAACTTCTAGTCAATAGTAGGCTATTTGTAGTTAACTTTTGAGGAAGTCAAAAGTTACACATGGATTTTTGAGTGCATGGAGGTCGGTGGCCCCAACCTTTGCATTGTTCTAAAGTCAACTGTATATGCCTAGCAGCATGTCAGTTTGTAATCACACAGCCTTAAATAAAAAGCTGTCCTTAGTTGTGTGGCCTCTAATATCTAACCAGGAAGCAAAGCCATAGGTGAACTTATTTCTGTCAAGTTTATCCTTTAAGGATTTCTTTTTGTATTGGAAAAAAAAGTGGTATTTCCTCATAAAAATTCGATCAAACGCTTCAGGGTAATTCTATGCAAATCCAGAAAATTCTCTGAACTGTAGAAAACTTCATGTTTTACTCTGATCACATTAACTTAAACTTTTTAAAAAAGAGAATGAGTCAAGGCAGTAATTCTGATCATGACAAAGATTTTTGTCATATTAGACAATGTTGCTGGAATAAGACCAAAATAATTGCAGCAGCACTTGCCAACGTAGAAATTAGTCACAATTTTGTATGCAACTTCTTGACCAAAACAGCAAATCTAGATGTGTTGCCAGGTTCTGTGCTTGCTTATATTGTAACTCTAAGATTTTTTTTTTTTTGACAAAAGTATGGTTCTTGGTAAAGAGACTTCCTAAACTTTTAAAGGAACTAATATGTATTCAAGCTTCAACAATCTACTCACAAATTAGGAATTCTCCTTTTTAATGGAAGTAGTATGCATATACGAGAAGAAAAGCAGAGTCGTATTGCCCGGAGGGAAGGCAGTATTTTCAATCCAACTGTATGCTAACTGAAAATGATATAACTGCATCTTCTTCAAAATATTCATTTCAAAATATTAAAAGACATTTCAGTATTTCTAAACCAGATAATGTAATTTGGTAGCAGAAATGGCTTTGATTTTCTTCTCTTGCTTTAAGGCTTAAACCAACTCAACCATTTCCAAAGCACATGTTCAATTTAGTTATCTCTTTCCCGAACAGATGCTTATGTGGTTTTATCTGCTGCAAATTATTGATAAACTATTTATCAGATCTCTGCCATCGAATTCCCAAATACCTTTTCCAGTTGTTTTAATTCAATAAAATGCTGAAGATTTAGGGGGAACATTTTCAGACTACACTGACATTTTATCTTTTCCTGTTTCTATTTACTCAAGTGTCTGGGACAATTTGGTTCATTGAAATTAATCTGCATGTTACTAGTTAGAAGCCTTCTAAAAAATATTCTTCAAATGTTGATCTACTAATTGAAAAATCTTTTAAGGTAAGATATATTTTAAGTTGCTTCATATTGTTTCATTTTGTTTTCTAATACCCATGCATTGGCCTATTGCTTCAAATACCACCAAATCATCGTATTTTGACCTATTTTAGTCATGTCTTGAAAGTGCTCATTTGTAGCATGGAAGTAATATAAAAATCAAAATATATATAATAGTTTCTATATAATATATTTATGTGTCAACACAAAGATAATGTGAGTTTTAATTTTAATTTTATTTAATTTTATATTTAACTTATTTAATCTTATTTTAAGTCAATGCCCACTTGTCATAATTTAGAATGATATTGATATTATGCTAGTAACCAATGAAATAAGTATTTGTCAGAATATTCTTATGAATTTAAAAAAAATAAATATTAAACTGCTTTTAAACAGTAATTAACATCCTGATCTAAATTGGACAGATAACAAATAATAATTAATTATTACAACAATTATTAACTTAAATACATATCAATGATATTAACATATAATTATTAATAACGAACTGTTATCAACATACTGAATTTGATATAGGAAGGCAAATTGTCTTTTCTCCCACAGGAGAACGTTATTTTATTGACTTAAGAGAGAAGCCAGTTGTTGTTGACTTTTCTTGTCACAGATGTGTATAATATTACATATTATTTTAATTAATTGTAGATAAATCTTCTTGAAAAACAATTGAAAAAATTACATTTATGCAGCATGGAATCACAGGAGTCATCAGTACATTTAATAGGTTATTTGCTCATTTGAAAAATATGTTGGCAGTAGGAGCTAAGATAGAGTAGTAGGAGGACCCTAGGCTTTCCTCATACCTCAAACACAGCTAGATAAATATCAACTCATTTTGAATACCCAAGAAATCGATCTGAGGACTGACTGAACAAAATGGATAACTACAGGGAGAGAAGAAAGTGCATTATAGAGATCAGGACATGCAGAGATGTAGTTTGGGAGAGAAATGATCGCGGGTGTTGTGGAGAGGAAAAAACCCTGGTCAGGGAGTGAGGTGGAATTTTGTTGAATTTATATACACCAACAATGAAGCAGCAGAAAGAAAAATCAAGGAATCAATACCGTTTACAATTGCACCAAAAACCATAAAATACTTCAAAATAAATCTAACCAAGGAAGTACAAGATCTATACTCTATAGATAACCTGAAAAAATGGAAAAACATCACGGATTGGAAGAACAGGCATTGTTAAAATGTCTATACTACCCAAAGCAATCTACACATTTAATGAAGTCCCTTTCAGAATACCACCAGCACTTTTCACAGAGCTAGAACAAACGATCCTAGAATTTTTATGGAACCACAAAAGGCCCCAAAAGCTGAAATAATCTTGAACAAGAAAAGCAAAGCTGGAGGCATCACAATTCTGGACTTTGAGGTATGTTACAAAGCTGTAATGATCAAGACAGTATGGTACTGGCATAAAAACAGACACATAGATCAATGGAACAGAATAGAAAATCCAGAAATGAACCCACAACTATGGTCAACTAGTTTTGACAAAGCAGATAAGAATACCCAATGGAAAAAAAAAAAAAGTCTCTCCAGCAAATGGTGTTGGGAAAACTGGAAAGCAATATGCAAAAGAATGAAACTGGACCACTTTTTTACACCATAAATGGAAATAAATAAAAAAAAAAATAGATGAAAGTCTTAGATGTGAGATAGGAAACCATCAAGGTCCTAGAGGAGAACAGAGGCAGCAACCTCTTTGACCTTAGCCATAGTAACTTCTTATTAGATACGTCTCTTGAGGCAAGAGAAGTAAAAGCAAAAAGGAACTACTGGGACACCATCAAGATAAAAAAGTTTCTGTACAATGAAGGAAACAATCAACAAAACTAAAAGGAAACCTTTGATTTGGGAGAAGATATTTATAAATGACATATCTGATAAAGAACCTCTCAAACTCAACACACAAAAAGCAAATAATCCAATGAAGAAATGGGCAAAAGACACACACTTTTCAAAAGAAGATATACAGATGGCTAACAGAAACTTGAAATGATGCTCAACATCACTCATCATCAGGGAAATTCAAATCAAAACCACAATGAGATACAACCTCACACCTGTCAGAATGGCTAAAATTAACAACTCAAGAAACAACAGTGGGAAGGATGCAAAGTAAGGGGAACCCTCTTACACTGTTACTGGAAATGGAAACTGGTGCAGCCACTCTGGAAAACAGTATAGAATTTCCTCAGAAAGTTAAAAATAAAACTCCCTTTGACCCAGTAATTGCACTAGTAGGTCTTTACCAAAAGGCTACACAAATACTGATTCAAAGGGGCACATGTATCTCAATGTTTATAGTAGCATTATCAACAGTAGCCAAATTATGGAAAGAACCCAGATGCCCATTGACTGATGACTGGATAAAGAAAAAGTGGTATTTATACACAGTGGAACATTAATCGGCCATTAAAAAAAAAAAAGAATGAAATCTTGCCATTTGCAACAATGTGGATGGAGCTAGAGAGTATTATGTAAGTGAAATCAGTCAGTCAGAGAAAGACAAATACCATATGATTTCATTCATATGTGGAATTGAAGAAACAAAACAAATGAACATGGAGGAGTGGAGGGGAGAAAAGAAAGGCAAACCATAAAAGAAACTCTTAACTATAGAGAACAAACTGAGGGCTGCTGGAGGGGAGCTGAGCGGGGAATGGGTTAAATGAATAACGGATATTAAGGAGGGCACTTGTTGCAATGACCACTGACTCTTCACGGGCTCCTTGTGGGCAAGTAATGAAGCATTAAATTGTGCACCTGAAATTTATATTACACTGTGTATTAACTAACTGCAATTTAAAGAAAAATGTGAAACTATTTTTTAATATGCTAGATAAGAATTTTGAATTCTAAGGCTCCTAATATAATAACAACTTTCTGGTTTTTTTAAGAATTTGGTTTTATATTTATTAAAGTGGATAAAACATTTAAAAATAAACTATTTTGATTAAGGAAAGTTGACCAAATACGTTATTTTAAACTTAATGGACATCTATTATTACACAGTAGGTTGGAAGATTCCCAGTGTATAACTTCCTCAAGGAATTTAATGTCTAAAATGAAAAAAAGCTGTATATTTGAAATAAAGCAAAGTTGAACCATAAGCACATGCAATAAGGACACAGAGTAAACATGAACTTATTTTAAAAAGTATATGTTCATGATATAAACAAGACAATTACAGAGATCAATTGTAAATCTATTTTTATGAAGACACAATGTGTATTACTAATATATGAGTATGTGTATTACTAATTACTAATATATCTGACAGTTCACATTTCTATCAACCAACTAAATAATATTTCAATGAATTGTTTTATTGAGATTGCATTATTAGTCATGTATATCATTGTGTAGTCCATATTTTATTGCAGTAATATTTAATTGTCTTAATTGGTAGCTTATGCGCATAACTTTTTCCAGTTTATGTGTTTGAAAACATCTAGAAAAAACATCCCATTGAAAGGAAAGCCTCTACTTCATCAATTGTCTAACAAAATACATTAAATTATGTGACCCACAATATGACACAGTAATATTCTTACACACAATAATCAGAATTGATTATTCCCCGATTACAATAACTATATCTTACTCAAATATTTCTAGATTTGTGTGTAATTAAATCAGAATAGAAAATATATTTGCTAAAAGTATTGGAAATAAACAATAAGTTTTTAAAACAAAACAGAACATTTTTTTTATTTGGCATGTAAATTTAGTCTGACCATAATCACACTAACTCTATCAACATAGGCATGGGAAATATTTTTAATTAAGTACCAACTCCATACATTGCTGGTAGCTACATAAATTGGCGTATCTTTTGGACAGCAATATGTCAGTGATAATGAAAACCTTAAAAGTAGTTAAATTTTGATTCCATGATTCTAATGTAGATTCTCAAGAAAAAACAAATTAAAGAGTAAAACATGAGGAGAAGATGTCTAACTAAAATGTTCAGTAGGATGCTTACACTATGAAAAACTGGGTTCACTTTAGTGGTATGGGGTCTTGATTTCGGTTCTCACAAAATCACAACCTGACTCACATGCAGCTAGTTTATTCAGAAGGTGATCTTTAGAAACAAGCAAGAGGGATTTTTTTCCAACAGGCACTCTTGATTCTGGAGCTCTTCATTTGGCTGGCAGAGCATTTGTTGGGATATAATGAAGGATGAATGCTCAGTGCTGAAGCTGCAGCTGAAGGAGAGGGATGAAGTCATTCTCCAACTTCGGGAAGATCTGGAAAAAGTCCAGCATTGACAGAAGGCTGTTGCTTCAAGAGTGGATAAAGCCACACAGACTGAACTTCCAAGTTAGGATGCCCTGAAGGTTTATTTACATGCACTGAAGGTTTTTTTAAACCAGTACGTATTTCGACCTAGGTTAAATCATTTGTATATAAGCAATGTGCTACCAATCTGTTACATGTTAGTATCGAATAAAATCCATTTTCTATAAAAAAAAAAAAAAGAAGAAGCACAAAAGGGGCAGTTGGGAGAATGAAAGTGGAAAAGAGAGAACACCAACGAAGGGTGAACTGCTATTCTAGTTACTGCTTTGAGAAACCAGATTTAGATCCTGCTGTGGTCCATCTGAAAAATCATGCCAATGTGCATCATACTTGTCTCCACAAAGGAAGGAATTTCTGTGAATTTATCCATTAACTTCTGAACTCCGACATGATTTTCCTTGGAATTTTAATCCCTCACACTTCTCGGTTGCCCTATGTTCCTATAGTTTTTTTGGGGGGGAAAGGCAAAAAATGTAAAAGTGGTGTCACCTTCAGATTGAATTCTACTGGGTTACACAGGAACTGTTGACTATGGCTGTAGCTGGAATGAACTGGACCAGGACTAAGAATTTATGAATCAATGGTGTTCTAAGTACCTTATACAAGTAACCACTGTTACACTCAAATCAGCTCAGGCCCACATTAAGTGCACTCAGTGTGGGGGGTTGTTATATTCGAAAAAGATTTACAATAAACGGATTAGTAGGGCAAATATAGCCCAAACCCCTGTAGCTGTTCTTGAGAACCTAATTGATGGTCATCCTCTATCATTGATGGTCTACTCTCTATTTGCATCAACTTCAGGCACTTCTTCAGCTTTCCTAGGTCACTTGCGTCCATGGTGAGGTCACCCAGATTTCACTTCTTGAGGGAACAGAGCCTTTAGTTTTCTTGCACTGGCCAGGCTATGGTTGCTGAAATCGTCATTCCCGTGTTTTTACTAGACATGGAAGAAGCAAGGGAGACCCCAGTGAATTCCTCAGGTTCTAGATATACTCTTATGTGTCTGCTGGCTATACTTTGTAATCAAGATGGATTATCCTCTTTGGCATATGAATTATGTCTTTTCCTCCTAGGCACCATAAAAATCACCTCACCACATATCATCTGATATTTTAATTTATAAACAGCATCTTGGAACACAGCACTCCAAGTCCTTAGGGTGTCATTCCAAACGGGCACTTTAGCTAAGTGTTTAATGGTCACTTGTTCTGAGAAGACATATGCAGGATTTCATCCTTGTAGACCAGGCATTCTGGAAGCCCTCAGATCATAAAGTCATGCTTCTTATCACATTCTATATTCAAATGATATTATACCACTTCACAGAAGTACTTTTCAATAGTATATTTCATTTTTTCTAGTCTTCAAAGTACTGTTGTCATACATTATACATACATGTTTGTTGTAAAGCCCACAACTCAGTGTGACTATTTGCTTAGTCATTTATCTTTTAAAGATATGTGAAACTACAAAAGGAAAATCACCCATTTATTTACCATTTGATTTTTATACTTCCAAATTTCATTCTGGTATCTTTTCTTCTTCCACTTGAAGGACTTCCTTTAACATTTCTTATAGTAGGGGTCTTCTGGTTGATGAAATTATTTAGTTTTTGTATATGGGAAAGGTCTCTATTTCTCCTTTAAAAGGAAAAAAAAAACTGAAAGCAAAGCAAGGGCCTAAGTCTTCAATTCTTTGAAGGTTGGCTCATGACGTTTAAGGAAAGAAGCCATCTCCATAACATCAAAATATAAGATAAAGCAGCAAGTACTGATGTAGAGATTGAAGCAAGTTGTTCCTAAGATCTTCCTAAGATCATTAGGAAGTTGGTTACATTAAACAACAGACATCTGATGTAGATGAACAGCTTTCTATTGGAAGGAGATGTCATCTGGAATTTTCCCAGCTAGAGAGAAGTCAATGCCTGCCTTCGAAGCTTCAAAGGACAGGCTGACTCTCCTTTAGGCTGAAGCCAATACTTATACTTATTGCTTGAAAAATCCCACGACCCTTAAGAATTGTGCTAAGTCTATTTTGCCTGTACTCTTTCACCAGAAAAAAAAAAAAAAAAGGCCTGGATGGTAGTACATCTATTTACAACATGGTTTACTAAATATCTTAAGCCCATTGTTAAGCAGTATATCTCAAAAAAACAAGACTTCTTTCAAAATATGACTTCTCATTGACAATGCACCTGGTCACCCAAGAACTCTGATAGAGATGAATATTGCTGTCATGCCTGCTAACATGACATCCATTCTACAGCCCACAGTTCAAGGAGTAATTTTTACTTTCAAGTCCCATTATTTAAGAAATACATTTTGTAAGGCTATAGCTGCCATAGATAGTGATTCCTCTGATGGTTTTGGGCAAAGAAAATTGAAAACCTTCTGGAAAGCATTCACCATTCTATATGCCATTAAGAACATTTCTGATCTCAAGAAGAGGTCAAAATATCCACATCATCAGGAATTTGGAAAAAGTTATTTCTAATACTCTTGTGTAACTTTGAGAGAGGTGCAATACTTCAGTGAAGGCAGTAACTGCAGATGTGGTGAAAATAGCAAGAAAACTAAAATTAGAAGTGGAGCCTGAAGATGTGACTGAATTGATGTAATCTTTTGATAAAACTTGAATGGATAAGTAGTTGCTTCTAAGAGTGAGCAAAGAAAGTGATTTCTTGACTGGAATTTACTCTTGGTAAACATGCTGTGAAGATTATTGAGATGACAACAAAGGATTTAGAATATTCCATAAACTCAGTTGACAAAACACCTACAGGGTTTGAGAGGATTGTCTCTAATTTTGAAAGATGATAGACTGTAGGTAAAATGCTGTCAAACAGCATCATATGCTGCAGAGAAACCATTCATAAAAGGAAGAATCAATCTATATGGCAACCTTAAGTATCGTCTTATTTTAAGAAATTTCTACAGCCACCTCATCCTTCAGCAACTACCACCCTGATCAATTAACAGCCATTAGCATGGAGACAAGACCTTCCATCAGCAAAAAGATGACAACTCACTCTGAAAGCTCAGATTATGGTTAGCATTTATTAGCAAAAAAGTATTTTTTAGTTTATTTATTTTGAGAGAGAAATAGAAAGAGAGACAGAAAGAGAGAGAGAGAGAGAGAGAGAGAGAGAGAGAAAGAATGAGTGAGGACGGGACAGAAGGAGAGAGAAGGAGAGAGAGAATCCCAAGCAGGTTCCGCACTGTCCATGCAGAGCCCAGTGTAGGGTTGCATCCCGTGAACTGCAAGGTCATGGCCTGAGCTGAAATCAAGAGTACGACTATTCACCGAATTACCCAGGTGCCTTAGCAATAAAGTAATTTTTAAATTAAGATATGTACATGGTTTTCTGAGACAATGCTATTGCACACATTTTATAAACTGTAGTAAAAACATAATTTTTGTATGCACTGGAAATCAAAAAAATTCCTTTGACTAACTTTATTGCAATCTTTGCTTCCTTGAGGTAGTCTGGAACTAAATACACATTATCTCCAAGGTTTGCCTGTACTTTATTTTTTTTTAATTTTTTTTCAACGTTTTTTATTTATTTTTGGGACAGAGAGAGACAGAGCATGAACGGGGGAGGGGCAGAGAGAAAGGGAGACACAGAATCGGAAACAGGCTCCAGGCTCCGAGCCATCAGCCCAGAGCCTGACGCGGGGCTCCAACTCACGGACCGCGAGATCGTGACCTGGCTGAAGTCGGACGCTTAACCGACTGCGCCACCCAGGCACCCCTGCCTGTACTTTATAATACATGACTTTAATTTTATTCCCATTTAGTGATTGTCTCAATAAGTTCAGAAGAAAAAATTGAAAAAAATGCAACATCATGAAAACTTTTAGTAAACTAAAGATGAAAACTCATTAAGAACATCTGTAAAAAGTTGCATCACTTAACTAGAAAACAACAAGAATGTTTCCTGATACAAATTGTATTCATCATTGTACAAGCATCTCTGACCAGGGAAATTATGTTTAAAAAAATCCACATTGAAGCAAGGCAATTAAATTTTATTTTCAGGTAACATCATCGTCCATATATCAAATCCAGTGAAATCTACAAAGAAAGCCAGTAGACCTAACAAATAAATTTAGTGAGACTTAGGACACATGAGTACCAACACAAGTAGGTGATATTTCTTTATTCTAGCAGAGAGCAATAATAAAATAAAATAATTTTTTAAATTTAATTCACTTAGGGATAAATCTAGCAAGAAATTTGAGAGGATTGTACACTAAAAATTGAAAAAAATGTTGAGAGAAATTAAAGCAAATATAAATAGAATGATATGATTTATTGCTGGGTCAGAAGACTCAATATTGTTAAGATGTTAATTCTAAGAAAATTTATCTCTAAATTCAGTGAAATTCTAATAAAAATCCCAGAAAGTTTTCTCATAGAAATTGCCATGATGTGT
Organism: Neofelis nebulosa; assembly: GCF_028018385.1. NCBI lineage: Eukaryota > Metazoa > Chordata > Mammalia > Carnivora > Felidae > Neofelis > Neofelis nebulosa. The sequence goes on along the minus strand of NC_080784.1, from coordinate 93,408,515 downwards.
GCAAAATTCATGTAAAAATCTGAAGGATGTAAGATAGGTAAAACAATTTAAATTGAAAATCAAAGTTTGAAGACTAACTGACATTTTTATTTGTTTGTTTGTTTATCTATTTATTTATTCATTTATTGAGACAAAGAGAAAGAGCAAAAGAGCACGCACAAGTGGGGAAGGGACAAAGGGAGAGGGAGAAAGAGAATCTCATGCAGGCTCCACAGGCTGCACAGAGTCCGACAAGGTGCTCAGTCTCACCACCTTGAGATCATAACCTGAGCCAAAATCAAGAGTCGGATGGTTAACTGACCGAGCCACACAGGCACCCCTAACTGACATTATTTTAAAAGTTATAATAAAGCCTCTGTGATGAAATCAGAGCAATATAAGCATTAATGGAACAGAATAGAGTCCAGAAATTCATCCACATATATATGGAGACTTACTTTTGGAAAATGTGCAAAAACAATTCAGTGGGGAAAGGGTATCTTTTCATCAATAAGACTGAAACATTTGAATATGCGTTGTAAAACAATGAACTTCAAAGAATACCTCACACTATATGCAAAAATGAACTCAAAGTCAATTGTAGAATTCAATGGAAAAATTAAACCTGTAAAATTTCTGGTTGAAAACAGGGAAATATTTGTAACCTTAAATTAACAAAGAATTCTCAGATACAAGTTTGACAACGCAATCCATAAAATTTGAATTGATAAATTGAACTTTGTCAAAATTAAAAAGTTTAGTTCTTCGAATGATTCTGTTAAGAAAATGAAAGTCTCTCTACAGATTAGAAAACATTTGCAAATCACGTTCATTTGTAAACTTCTTGTATTTACAAAAAATATAAAGAATTTTCAAAACTTGATAACATGCCAACTGTCCAATAAAATTAGACAAAACATTTGAGCAGAGACTTCGTCAATAATATAGATAACAAATAAGCATATGAAAAGATGTTGAACATCACTGGTCATTAGGAGAATGTAAATTAAATTTACCATGAGATACCATTACATAGATATTAGAATGACTAAAATGAAAAGCAAAACAAAAAACCTGACTGTATCAAATGTTGGCAAAAATGTGGAAGAAGTGCTAGTCTCACATTTTGCTGGTTTAAATATAAAATGGTAGAACTGCTTTGGAAAGCAACTCGACATTTCTTTAAAATACTAGACACAGATCGACCATATATTTAATTCTTCAACGCATTCCTAGGTTTTTACCTAAGAAAAAAGAAAGCAAATGTCCATAAAGAGATTTGCACGTGATTTTTTTTTTTTTTTGGATAGCAGCTCTATGTGTAATAGCCCACATTGGAAACAATTCAAGTTTCTGTCAACAGGAGAATGGATAAACCAATGGCACAGTCATCTGTGGGAGCACAGAATGACATGGATAAAATCAAACAATTACGCTTCATTTATTTAGACAAAAAAGCTACATACTCTATGATTTCATTTATTTAAAACTCCAGCAAAGAAATTAATCTGTAATGAAAGAAAACACATCAGTAGTTGCATGAGGGAGAAAATGAGAAAAGATGCAAGAGGGAGCAGATTTTAAAGAGATATGAGGACTTTCTGTGGGGTGGAGAGTAGGTAGGTTCACTCTCTTGATTGTAATCATTGTTTCAAGGGTGTATTTATATTGCAAATTTATTAAATTTTAAACTTTGAGCATGCTGTGTATTGTATATCAATCATGCCTCAAGAAAGTTGTCAAAAATTGCTACGCTGTATAGGATAGTATGAGTTATTTTCAAAGTGAAAGTAGGTATATTGAAAAAATGTTGCCGGGTTTGAGACCAACAAGGGGCTTGAACTCACAACCCTGAGATCTAGAACTGTGCTGAGATCAAGAGTTGGACGCTGAACTGACGGAACCCTGTTCCCAGGTTATTTTCAAACTCAAATTTATATATTATGGATTCTTACAAAAATGCATTAAAATATCCATCTTACTACCATATTTTCAAACAGAAATTCTTTGGCATCAGCAAACAGTCTGCACATTCTTCTTAAGGAAGGAATTAACTGCAGTAATTCTCCTTTCCTTGACTGATGACTTTACAATGTAGTCGAAACTATAATACATAGACTTGCTGTTTTTCCTTTCACTTTTTTATTTCAGGTACCTTGAGAAATGACCCCAATTTATCCTCTTGCTAATGCCCTAACATTATGTTTTTCTTCTGAGGCTTGTTTCTGTCCTGTAATTCTATCCTTTATACCTATTCTGAATTTATATCTGGTTTGTTCATTTAAGGGAATTGAAATATGAAACAATAGCCTTATACATTACAGGTATTTTACCATGACTCCTTAACATACAGTAAATATTATCAAAATCCTTGCTGAGAGACTGATTAAAATTTTACATATATCCTACTGCACTTAGCATTGTATTAAGCAAACTAAATAATATGGGTCATTCAATTATTTAACAACTCTTTTTGGAGTTTCTGCTGTAACCCAGATCATGCACTAATTTCTAGAGATTTAAAGATAAACTGAACAACTGTCTTGTTCTTTTGGGGCCATTTGCTCAGTGTCCTATGACAGTTTCCAACCTAAGCTTTGCAATATATTTTGTTTGCAATATATTTTTAACATAGTATGATTTTGCTGTTTTGTTTAATCGTTATGTTTTATTGAGCAGATGTTCATCCATTATGTATATTCTCACAGATCATTAGAAGTTGTATTCTGTCAAGGCAAAATGGTTTTTCTATACAATTAATGAATTCTTTGAGTAAGAGTAATGGAAGATAACAGTTAGTTTCCAAGGTATGGAGTATTTCAAAGCTTGCTGGGTGACATAACAAGAGATAGGCTGTCTGAAAAAATGAGGGGAAAATTTATCAGAACACTTAAATATGGACATGGTTATTTTAACGTGGTGACTCATTTATTTGGATATCTGACATAGAGAGAGAGAGAGAGCGCACTATAAATTAGTAGAAATAATAAATATTAGAAGCAATCTCTTCTGGACAGTCGTACTCTGCATGTCTATGATAAAAATCATCTCTTGGAACTAAGATAAGTTGTAACTTAGTCATGATTTCAGCATTTATAGGTATACCAAAACCCCACAGAAACTAATCACAACCTTTCTTATTAAAAGGTGATACAAAATCCATGTATTGGGCCCAAGGGGAAATTTTCTGTAAATCTATCAACATGTCTTTGAATCCTAATTCTATGCATATTTTGGCCCCCTCATGGGTAAGAGGAAAGAAAAACAAAGCACATATGCCACCAATGTGGAAAATCTAGTCTTGTATAAATTCAAAGGACTTCAGTGCTGAAACAAATACAATTTCCTAAGACAGTTCATTTCAATAGAACTTTGTGTGATGACAGAAATTGTCTATATCTACTTTGTCTAATGTGGTAGGCACTCGCCTCACATAATTGAAATGTGGTTGGTATGACCAAGGATCATAGTTTTTATTTTGTGTTATTTAGATAAATTTACTAGTTATGTGTAGCTGATATTGGGCCAAGAAGTTTTCATTTTTTTAATTTTTTTTAATGTTTATTCATTTTTTGAGAGAGAAAGAGAGAGAGAGAGAAAGAGGGAGAGAGAGAAAGAAAGGGAGTGCACAAACAGGGGAGGGGCAGAGAGAGATGGAGACACAGAATTGGAAGCAGGCTCCAGGCTCTGAGCTGTCAGCACAGAACCTAAGTCCAGGCTCCAACTCACAAACCGTGAGATCATCACCTGAGCTGAAGTTAGACCCTTACCCGACTGAGCTACCCAGGCACCCAAGACGGAGAAGTTTTAAAACAACCTACTAACTTTTTCTTCTTTTTGTGTGACACATTAAAATTTTTGTAAATTATGTGGCATGGGATACATTATAAATACTGGAATTTAAAAGAAAATGATTAAACCACTCTTTAGAAGGTGTTCAAATCTAAACTATGGGATGTAATATCCACTCTCATATATTTAAAGAACACCTGAAGAATCTTTTACATCAGAAGTTTGTATTCTTTTCATTTCTTTGAACTCATATTTCGTTACTGAACACTCCTACAATTTAAATACTAATAAATTACATATTACACTTCAGCCTTTTTATTATATTGAAATATAGTGAATATTAAAAATGTATATAAATTAAACAAATTGGTTTGTGTCCTTGAATTTTTTTCTCCTTGAAACTATATTTGTCCTTTTATTGATTTATTACATTTATTAATAAGACACAATTTAAAAACACATTCTGGGGGCGCCTGGGTGGCGCAGTCGGTTAAGCGTCCGACTTCAGCCAGGTCACGATCTCGCGGTCCGTGAGTTCGAGCCCCGCGTCGGGCTCTGGGCTGATGGCTCGGAGCCTGGAGCCTGTTTCCGATTCTGTGTCTCCCTCTCTCTGCCCCTCCCCCGTTCATGCTCTGTCTGTCTCTCTCTGTCCCAAAAATAAATAAAAAACGTTGGAAAAAAAAAATAAAAAAAAAAAAATAAAAAAATAAAAACACATTCTGGTAGTTATTAAACATATAAAGTAAATTTTATTGAAAATGAAACTCAGTGGATGTTATTATTTACTGTTACAATCTGAAAGGGACTAATAACAATTCAATTGTTTTTTCTTCTTTGATATTCATCTAAATAGATCTATGGAACTAGCTTTGTCAGAGAAACTACTACCTATGTTCCAGGATGTTTATTGCTTTCAGGTATCGTTTTTAGTCTATTTTGAATTTATTTTGCATATGGTGTTAGAGAGTGGTCCAGTTTCATTTTTTTTACGTGTAGCTGTCCAGTTTTCCCAGCACCATTGATTGAAGAGACTGTCTTTCCTCCATTAGATATTTTCGCCTCCTTTGTCATAGATTAATCGACTATACAAGCATGACTTTATTTCTGAGCTTTATATTCTGTTCCATTGATCTATTCTGTTCTATTTTTGTGCTACAACCATACTGTTTTAATTATGATAGCTTTGTAATTAAGTGAAGTCTGATTTTGAGTGAAGTCTGGAATTGTAATACTTCCACTTTTGCTTTTCTTTATCAAGATTGCTTTGGCTATGCAGGATCTTTCATGGTTTCATACAAATTTTAGTATTACTTGTTCAATGTTTTTAATCCTGTTTATAGAACTACCTTCTACAAGAAATGTAATAGTATATAATATATAGCTTATGCTATGGCAGTAGTCTTTGGCAACAATAGACAGACAAATGTGGCAGGATCATTAAAAATAGATATTTTAATTCTTCCTTATCCTACAAGTTGTTTAAATTCAGAATATCCCAGTGTGGGTCAAATGACTGTGTTATCTCTGCTTCACTGCCTTCTAAACCAAATTTGTATCAAATAGGAGAAAGCAAAAATTCTTGCAATGGTTAATTCATGCATTGAATAAGGGGTCTACCCAGATATGAATATTTTCTCTTTGTATGGCACCCCAGTAAGCAATCTGCCAGGATGAAATGCATGGTTTATTTTGTCAAATGGGAAAAGAAGGAAAGGCAACTGTGAAAGGAAATGACAATGATATTTAACAAATATTTAACAAATGTATTCTCAGATTGGTTTCAGAAAAGACTACATATAGAAGTGGAGGCTTGGAAAGTGATGTCCTATAGATTATATATGTTCATGTAGTCTTTAAAGCAAACTTCGTGTATCTCCAGTATTACAAACCTTCTGTCTAAAGACTGTTGACAGATCATATCATTAGTAGTAGGAAACATTCTGACTTTTGATGCTGAGATGTATAAAAATGATCTTGTCTATTTTTTCCACATTGAAGAAAAAATAAACCTATGTTTTTGTTTTTTTGTTTTTCTTTCCCATACAAGGTCTATTCTTTTTAAATTTATTTATTTTGAGAGAAAGAGACTGCAGAGAGACTCTTGAGACAGAGGGATACATAGATAGATAGATAGATAGATAGATAGATAGATAGATAGATAGATGATAGATAAATATTTCATATTTCATGCTGGGTACTGCATAGTTTAATGCACTTTCTTTTTAATAATGAATAATGAATGTGACTAATATTTTTAAATCATGTCATATTTTACTGGTCACTGTATTATCCATGCATAAGATAATAGTGAATCCTGATTAACATAAATGAACTTTGGCAATTCTGAAGAAACAGAAGTATATACTTATTAAGATTTTGACTGTCATACTGAGACATGTAACACTGACTGAAACACTGCCCTCAGGCTCTGATGTAGGAAGTGAAAAACAGTCACAAACAACAGATTAATGACCTTTGTATTTATGTTGAATAATTGATTTAGTTGCTCTTCATTGTTTACTTGTTGGCTTGGGAAAACAAAGTTGATGAATTTTTACATCCTTACAGTTGCCTGGGATAAAACTGTCTCACTGAGATCTGGTTATTATTTTATTCAATATGTTTTTTTTCCCTATTCACCACCAATACAAGGAGCGATGACAGTGTCACATTCCATTTCTATTTATCAGGATGAGTTATGTTGCACATCTTTTTATCAGAACGCATATTTGAGTGAAGAATGAGATTCTGAGGACCAGTGAGCAACAAGAACATCTCTAGGGCCACAGAAGAGAAAAGAGAATGTAATAAAATCATATTTATAATAATCCTGTCCAATCAAATTTATCACAGCCCTTGTCCCAATTTATTTGAGTATGTGTGTGCATGTGCATGTGTGTGTAATAACTTTCTTTAAAGGCATTTGGAAAGCAGATTCAAACTTTCCACAACTTTGCAATAAATCCTTCCCCTCCTCAATAGACAAAAAATATCTATAACCTAAATTTATAGGTGCATTATGGAGATGTGATATACAAAGCAAAGGAAATATTTAATAAATTTCATACCAATAATTTCTTAGAATTGAGATCATTCATAAAATTGAGGCCATACAAATTTTTCCTCAGTGTTTTTGATGGAGCTGAGTAATTGACCAATTGTTCCTGAATTCATTCACTCAGTAGGCAGAAACATATTTTTGCCCAATTAGAAGCCATTACTTTTTGCCTGTCTTTCATTCTTGTGACGAGATAAACATCAGTCTGTATCCATATTAATTTCCTTTGGAAAAAAATTATATTTCTAATTATTAGCTGTATTTCTAGGATGAGGAGGCTTAGTTGAGAAATCACTTTACCTTTTCTCTACCAATATTAAAGCTCAAACTTTTTTCTGAACTTCTATCGATTTATCTAACTGAAGTATCATTAATCTCAAATCTCATCATTGTGAAATGTCATTATCTTTTTTATGCTATGCTTACTAGCACCCCAAGATCTCCTCATGGAGACAACTGAATTCTCAGTTATTAAATATTTGATAATTAATAGGTATGATTAATTCGTGCTCAGTCCTGTTCCTTACTTGGTTACCCTCTCATTTTTAAATTTATCTTTTTCCTTAAGTTGGTTTTCACCTACTCTTCTCATCATTTTCTCTCATTTCACTATTTCCAATTGTTCTCCTCCTTTTACTGTGAGGCATAATCTGACTTTAAAATTTATTATCCCCATTTTTCTCATTTCCTTGCTTTCATTTTTGAGGAAATAGGAAGTCCTCTTAATTTGCCCAGAAAACCTTTTCTTTGCGAGGGAAAATACCATGTGGTGGCAATGCCACCAGGAGGATGCTCCTGCAAGAAAAGTAATTCAACTTAATCCTTTCAATTGACTCCAGGAGGAAAGGAAGCGGTAGGTTTCTTCAGGTCAAGGAGACTATTTGCAGTTGAATACTTGAAACAGCTTTGTATATTTGGTTGGGACAAAATGTAGAATAGCAGCCCAGAGCTTAGTATCATCAAGAACTAAGATCAGGAAAAGACAACTGTTGGAGACTAGACTAAGAGGGGAGATAAAATAGAATTTGCAAAAAAATATTTATGGGTCTTTCAAAAAATAGAACTAAGATTTTGAAAACCACATATTCAAATGCATATTCATTAAAAAGACAGGACATAAACATAATTAACCAGCCCTACCCAATTTCTCCCTTCTCACTTACCCAGTTTGCTCCATCATTACATAACTGTGGTGTTCTAGACAAAACTACCAAGAAAATATTTTTTATTGCATTTGTACCCTTCAATATAGGGATGGAAAATAAAGCTTCTTTTACATGTGCACTCAACTGATGAATATCGACTACCTGCAGAGCTCCACCAGCAGATCTAGAGGCCATGTCTGGGTTCAGGGACAAAGGGATGGTGTGTGTCATGAATTGGTAAGAAGAGGGAGCACATCACCTGCACCTACATTTACACTGTAGGTAGTAAGTTTAGCATAAGGATTCAATTCACTGTTTTACTTGTGATTCATACTAATATTTAGAAAACTGCTTTAAATTATGTTATAAATGGCTGGAAAAAATACAATATTAAGTGGGAAGGTAATGAACTTTATATAATATAGTATATAAAATTATTCGGTACTTAACATAAAAAAATGGGAAAATGTATTTCATATAAATAAACCAAATATGCTTTATAAAGTTGACTATGTTATTCTTGTGAATGTGTAGAACTCAGTTAGACTAAAGAGAACTACTTTTAGGTATATGTTGCTAGGGCTTAACATAGCATCTATGAAATGCTTTCTTGTGGTTGAACATACAATTAAAAAAGCATACAATTATATATGTATGTGTTTGTATATATATATATATATATATATATATATATATATATACAAACACACACATATATATACATATATATATACACACATATATATACACACATATATATACATATATATACATATATATATATATATAATTTGTAAGTATATATAGGATATATAGTGTACAATAATTACCTGAAGCTCTTAAAGAAAAATTAAAAAAAATTAATTATCCAAGTTTTTCTTTCTTTCTTTCTTTCTTTCTTTCTTTCTTTCTTTCTTTCTTTCCTTTCTTTCTTTCTTTCTTTCTTTCTTTCTTTCTTTCTTTCTTTCTTTCATTTTTTCTTTCTTTCTTTTTAGAGAGAAAGAGAGAGAAATAGAGAGAGAGAAAGCAGTGTAGGGGCAAGGGGAGAGAGAGTGAGAGAATCTTAAGATTCACACCTGGCAAAGAGCCTGAGGCAGAGCTCAATCTCACAACCTGAGCTGAAATCAAGAGATGGATACTTAACTGACTGAGCCTCAGTTGCACAAGTTTTATTCTTGCATTTAAAAAGAAAGTTTCTTATGAAAAGATAATGTTAAACAGTTCGGTAAGTTTCTTCTATGTGTCACTATGCTCCAACATTCATTTGTAAAGTTTAAGATTTTATATTTCTAATATTGCCCAAGAAATTGAACTACATATGCTTTTCAATGACTCATTTATAAAATACCTGATTTGATGCTCACATTGCATGGAAGGAGGCCAGTGTTTCAATATAGAAAACAATTTAGATCTAAACATAGCTCACTGAGATTTCTATATTGAAAAGCCACTGTTGTCCTTTAGCAAACCACTGAAATGAATTTAGTGTCTGGGAAAACTGCCAAACAGAAATACAAACCAAACTCCTTAAACCATAGAATTACAACATCAAAGTAAGCATAATTACCACTCTTCATGTCCTGATCCGGCTGGCCACTCCAACTCTGCCCTAAATAATCTGCCATTGAAGATTCTAAGTTTTTAGAGTGACAAACTAGTATGAATTTTGGCGTTAGCAAAATTCAAATTTTCCAATACTATTATCTGCAAATTAAATATCCTTCTCTACATTACAATTTTTAGTTACACAAAACTAATAATATCCCTTATATTACCAATGTATGTGCATATTTGTCACAACAAACATGTATAAATATTCCAAATTAATAATACAATTAAAAAGCAGCAGTTTACTTACTGTTGAAAATCTGAAGACATTGAAATTAAAATTAGAATAATGTTAAAGAAGTCCCTCTGGATCAATAGTTTTAACATGGGCATAAACATAGAAATATAACTAAGAAAAGCCTAATACCAATGTTGGGATTAAGGATAAAAGGATCATTTGTTAGCTTTAAAAAGATATGGTTCACTAGAAGAAGGCTAGTAAAATTTATTAGATAATTTGTAAGTTTTGAAGTCATATAATAGGTAAAAAATCAATAGCTTTGACATAACATAAAAACATTTAAAAATAAATTTCAAAGTTGACCCATTCAAAATGAAGTGTCTTTCCTGCTGGCTCTATGTATATGTATATGATCTGCAACAAGTATGAAATGGACAAGGCCTATATGAAGATAAATAGACCACTGTTAGAAACCTTAATGAAGATTTGAATAAAGGGGCATATGATGGATCAGATTGTTTCATTGTATATAGAGGTTAGTTATTATAATAAGAGTCACGTATTAATTTACCAAAATCAATCGTATTTCTCGACATTTTGAGAATACTTGTGTGTGTGTGTGTGTGTGTATACATATATATACATATATATACATGATGTATATATATGTATATATATAATTTAAACTTTTAAGTTGTGTAACAGTTGTGTATATATATGTAATAAATAATATAAAATCTGTAGCAAAACGTCAAAATGTTATGTGCTAAAAAGGCAGGATTTATTTTATTTAACTAGATTTTATGTGATTTTCACTTGAGTTATTTACTTTTTGCTTACTTTTACTACTTTAAATTTAAAATTACACTCTCCCCTTAGAATTTTCTAATTAGAAAAAATAAGTACAGAAAATACTTCAAAATGTTAGACATACACAAAAAAGTTGACACAAAAAATTAAACTCAGTGTTGGTTTGTGTATTTCTGAAGCTTAAAAATAAAAACAGTGGTCCTTTAACTCATTGAGGGAATTCAGATGTGCTGAATTAGGGAATTACAAATTAAAAGAAGAAAACATTTTCCACTTAGCCAAAAAAGCCAATATTCACCAGTGCTAAGTACCCTTCAATGTATTTTTGAAGTGATTTCTATTTTATCATAGACATTCAGTACATCATTTTATTCCATAGGTTTATCTTATTTTTATACTGGAATAAAATAATTTTGCATTGTTGTAATAACAAGTGTATTACAAAAAGCTGTAATGTCTTTCAAAGTTATTTCATTATTGAAGTACTTAGGGCATCTTAAACTATTTGCATTTCATATTGATATTATATAGCTTGAACAACAAGCTCCATTGTTTTCAACCTCATGTTCTACAAATAATTCTGTGAATGTCTTTGATCAAAAACACTATAGTTGTAGAAAAGCATAGTACTTCTCTCCTAGTATCGCCTCCAAACAATTCAGGGTTTCCTGATAGATTAGTTGCTCCAAAATTTATAAGATAAAATTCAATGAAAAATGATCTTTGAAAATTTCTATTATTATACAGCCCTTAGAATATTGTTGACTATCTGGAAATCATGCATGTTTTCATAATAGTGGTAATAAGTGAGATTACTATATTGTTTGTTATTGCTACATGATTTGTAAAGTATTAAGGATCATTGCCTCATTTAATTTAAATAATGAGCATATGAGGTATTTTCCCTAATTATGTAGTTAAGAAAACAAGTTTAGACTGATTACATGACTGTGGTAGCATCATAAAAATAGAAGGGGTTGAGTCATGACTCAGACCCAAGAAATTTCTAGTTCAATCACCCCCCCCCCTTTTTTTTTTTTTGAGAGAGAGAGACAGACAGACAAACAGAGAGTTAGTTTAGGGGAGGGGCAGAGAGAGAGAGAGAGAGAGAGGGAGAGAGAGAGAATCCCAAGCAAGCTCTGCCTTGACAAGAACTTCGGGCTGAAACTCAAGAACCCCTGAGATTATACCCTGAGCTGAAATCAAGAGTCGGAGGCTTAACTAACTGAGCCACCCTGGTGCACCCCCCTTGTTAATGACAGAATCCTTCCAAGATATTTGCTTTAAAAAAGCACTTTTTTAAATTCACAATACTATTGTCTTTTACTCTTAGTGGACCATTGGTTGTATTTCATTTTGCAAAAAATAAAGAAAAGTGATGTTAAGAAAGGGATTGTAATTCACACAGTGCTTGCATCATGCTATATCATTTAATGCTTCTAACAACCCCTGAGGTGAGACAATATCCTCTCCCTCTCTCTCTCTTTCCCTCTTAAGATTTTATTTTTTTAAATAATATCTGCACCTCACATGGGGTTGGAACTTACAACCCTGAGATCAAAAGTCACATCCTCTACCAAGTGAGCCAATTAAACGCTGAGATGAGGCAATATCTCCTCTGAATAAATAAAACTTCCTTCAAGTGAGGTAGTTTGTTTCAAGTCATAGTATTGCAAAATAAAAAAAAGCAAGGACTTGAATCCAAGCCTTAACAACCAAACTGATGTGTGCTTCCCTTACAGCACCGCTCTGCGTATCAAGCTTTACCACAAGGCTCTTTCCTTTGAGCTCCACAGTAATTATTTATTTTCCCATGAGTCTCAGGATTTATCTCAAAATCTATAGCCTAGTATGAAGCTAGTTAAGGTGACTGTATTTTGCTTTTTATAGTATGTTCGTAGATCATCAGGTCACTTAAGTTGTATTGATTTAATACACTTATTGAAAGATTTCAAATTCCTAGTCCATGGATAGCTCTTACTAAGTCAATAGCTGGCTTTCCTAAAAGAAGCATATCTCTAAATTCCTGACTGCATTAGATCTGTATGGGAGAATCTTCAAATTCTTGAATTAATCTAGGGTACACATTCTCTTACATCATTATTTTAAAAGTGTTTTAAATATGGGACACCTGGGTGACTCAGTCAGTTGAGCGTCCGACTTTCAGCTCAGGTCATGATCTCATAGTCCATGAGTTCGAGCCCCGCGTCGGGCTCTGTGTGACAGCTCAAAGCCTGGACCCTGTTTCAGATTCTGTGTCTCCCTCTCTCTGCCCCTTCCCCACTCATGCTCTGTCTCTCTCTGTCTCTCAAAAATGAATGAACATTAAAAAAAATTAAAAAAATGAAAGTGTTTTAAATAATCAAGGCATTAAATGATTTAAATCGTTACCATTTCCTTTCTCTAATTGTCTTTTGTTTTTTAAACTGGAAGAACTCAATCTGTTTCAGGTACTCAAAGTATAACTTCTAAGTAGATGCTCCTTTAAAAGAAAGTACAGATTTTATAAAGCATTCAGTTGTATGATGGCACAAATAGGAAATGTCTGATCAAAATTAATTCAGTTGCATAACAGCCAATTTGTAACCAGGACAATAAATAACTGCTGACACTAAGTTTGGATGGGACATAATTTATCAGATAAAAACTAGAGGTCATGATGCATGTAAGACAGCTATTTGCAGCACTGAATTTGGTTGCAAAATGATTTAACTAGGACTTTTGAAGCAATTAATTCATTAAAGCCTGCCATTTTTCAACTGAAACAAGACATTTTTCTTCCCTTCAAATAAGAAGCAGGCTATGTCGAACCTATTAGGTTCTCCAAGTATTTTACAGATCCATAGTTTAAAATTTTAGTGAGACAGATACAAACTAATCATGTCAAACACATTCTTAAGAAGGTCTTTTAAAACTTAAATAGGCACAAATACGTAAGATGGGCAAATATGCCTATAGATATTTGGGGCTAACAAAGAAAATCTTGATAATCTGAAGGCCTAGGCAAATGCGTCCTTCTGGATGGCTCCATTTTGGAAAAGTGAAGGGCTAACATAAAATACAACATATCTTTATTTAAATTTAATGTAGGCATATTTCTTCAGCATATAATATTTGCTATATGAATCATTTCTTAATGACTAATGTCTACAGTGTTATTATAAGCTACTGTATTTCCTAAGAGGTCCAGTCACAGATATAGACTGTATATGTAGTTCTCAAACACTATGGCATTATTTTAGTATCTTTTAAAAATTGAGTTTTAAAATCTACTAATTGCAACCAAATTTCCTGTCACATGCTTTCCCCTATAAAATTAAGTAATAATAGCAATAATAAAAAAATCAATTAAATATAAAAGAGGTGATTCCTTATATGATATTCACTTTGAATTATAAAAATAAATTACTTAGAGAAATTACCATCAGATCAATTATTTCTAAACTCTTGTCGTTCGAGAGATATTTTCATCTTACTATAGATATCAAAAAGTACTTAGTGATTTAGTTATTGATCTAAGTGGTGGGGAACAACTGTGAATTACACAGGCCAGCGCTCTCTTGTTATGGAACTTTTAACTGGAAACAGAAAATACAGATTACATACAAGGATAAACTAAACATTTGCATATTAGTTGTAAACGCTGTGAAGGGAATAAAGAAAAAAACATGGTAGTGACCCATGTGGTTAGGAAAGCGGAGTTGCTTTTCCATGAGTGATCAAGTCTGATGTATCTGAGGAGGTAATAACCGAAGTGAAATTCAAGAGGTGAATTTAGACAACTCTCACAAAAACGCGAGAAAATAATTCACGTGAAGAAAGGAGTAATTCCAAAGATTCAGAAGAGAGAAAGAATTTGTGGGATTTGAAGGAAATAAAGGAGGCCAGTGTGGCCAAAGAAAAATATAGCAGGGGATGAGTGATGGAAATGGACCTAGAATGGTGAAGCCCAATCGGTTAGGGCCTTGCGGGTCACAATGTCCTCCTTTTGCACTGATTTCTTTTTTATTTGGTTTCTTAAGTTTATTTACTGAGAGAGAGACAGAGGCAGAGTGAGGGAGAGAGAGAGCCCCAAGGAGGCTTGAGGCTTGAGCCCCAAGGAGGCTGTCAGTGTGTGAGGAACCTAATGTGGGGCTTAAACTCACTAACTGTAAGATCATGACCTGAGCTGAAATCTAGAGTCCGATGCTTAACTGACTGGGCCACCTGAGCGCCCCTGCACTGATTTCTTTTTCGGGTTAACGGTGAAAAAGAACGTGAATGCCAAGATGCCTTCATGTTGGGGAGAACTGATGCCAGAAACTATAAAAAAAATCTCATGTCAGGATATAAAGGTCACACTGTACACACACACTACCAGAAGACAAGTGATCCAAGCTCTAATTAATACATGACCCTAAACATAATAAGATGCTATATAATTTGCATCGTAATAAGATGCAACAAATTTATTTTTAATATCATAACCTGATAAAATAACTGCATAAGGATTATACGATGTGTTGTCAGAAGATTGTTCAAACAGTAAAATGCCAAGTTCTTTTAAAAAAAATTTTTTTTAAACGTTTATTTATTTTTGAGACAGAGAGAGACAGAGCATGAACTGGGGAGGGGCAGAGAGAGAGGGAGACACAGAATCTGAAACAGGCCTCAGGCTCTGAGCTGTCAGCACTGAGCCCGACGCGGGGCTCGAACTCACGGCCCGTGAGATCATGACCTGAGCCGAAGTCGGTCGCTTAACCGACCAAGCCACCCAGGCGCCCCTAAAATTTTTTTAATGTTTATTTATTTTTGAGAGAGAGAGAGAGAGTGTGTGAGCAGGGGAGTGGCAGAATCTGAAGCAGGCTTCAGGGTCTGAGCTGTCAGCACAGAGCCCGACGCAGGGCTTGAACTCAGGAACTGTGAGATCATGACCTGAGCTGCTGAAATCAGACGCTGAATTGACTGAGACACTCAGCTTTAAATGCCAACTTCTGAATAGATTATGGGGTGGCATTTTGAACAAGGTACATTTTGTTGTGGATGGGAAGTTGGAAAACTATACATTTTTGTGGTGAATAACTATTGGAATTCCATGAGCTTGTACCAATCAGTTAACAAGGCTTAGGACAAAAACATCTAGAATAGGGACACAGGGTGAAAGTGCCCCCAGCATAGAACAAAAGCATAGGAGCGGAAAGCCACTTCCACAGGACAAAAGCGTCCAGAATAGGTAAACAGGTAAACAGGGTGATAGACCACCACAGCAGGGTGAAATTGCCAGGAGCTAATTAGCAAAAAAAAAAAAAAAAAAAAAAAAGTGCCTTGTGGACCCTGAGATAGCATACTCTATCTGTCTTAAACCCTAGGCAAGTTAAGATAAACAGACACAGCTCCCAGTGCCTGCCATAAATAGCCATCTGCTCGGTGCTGGGAGTTTGTTTTGTATTGACCCAAACCCTGAACACTGCATAGTTCCAAACCCCCTTTCTCTCACACACATGAGTTAATGATCACTGTTTCATTGCCTCTTTCTGCACGTCCATCATATTTGTAAGCCTTTTGATTCTAATAAAAATGGAGCAAGGACCCTTACTTGTCTCCTCCCAGACATTAGCCTCTCTTGTATGTAATTCTGCTTCTGCTCTCTTGTTGGACAAGAGAGAACTCCAGACTCAAAGTCTGTGACACATTGTATCAGTATAGTAGATTTATTATTTCATTTAACATATAATATAAAAATTGCCTTATTAAAGTTAAGAATGCATATTTACAAAGTAGTAAAAACAATGAAAGCAAATGGTATACTGATGATATATTTGTAACTCTGTATTTTCAAATAACATAAAGTTTTATTCCACAAGATCTATATCAGTTACTAATGAACTGACTTGTATTTAAAAAAAAATAAATAAATGCAGTTGCCTAAGCATATAAGGATTAGTTCTCACATAAAATTAGTCCAAAATATGTAGTCCAGGATTAGAATAATCGTTTCAGTGCTATTATGTCTCTCATAATAAAATAAAACTTATGGCTATAAAAATAATAATTGACACAGTGTGATTAGAGAAACAATTATACAGAGAAGTGAAAAACAATTCTCACACTAATTTTTTTTTAATGTTTGTTTATTTTTGAGAGAGACAGAGCATGAGTGGGGGGGGGTGGTCAGAGAGAGAGGGAGACACAGAATCCGAAGCAAGCTCCAGGCTCTGAACTGTCAGCACAGAGCCCGACACGGGGCTTGAACTCACGAACTGTGAGATTGTGACCTGAGCCAAAGTCAGATGCTTAACCGACTGAGCCACCCAGGCACCCCACTAATTGTTTTTTAATAGAACCTTCTGAAGTGACCTTCATTTCATAAAGTATTTAAAAATATATATGTTAAGGGGTGCCTTGATGGCTCAGTAGATTAAGTGGCCGACTTTGTCTCAGGTCATAATCTCACTGTGACTTCAAGCCCCGGGTCGGGCTCTGTGCTGACAGCTCAGAGCCTGGAGCCTGCTTCACATTGTGTCACCTTCTTTCTCTGCTCCTCCCTTGCTCACAGTCTGTGTCTGTCTCTCTGTCAAAAATAAACATTAAAAAAATTAAACATATAATAAAATAAAAAATAAAAATATATATGGTAACAAATGAATCTCAGAAAGTATGAGAAAAAAAAAAGTGTATCATTGACCAGTTAGAGACAAAATGGCCCATTTAGTCATGATGCAATGTAATTCATGTTTAAAACTTTTTTTATTGAGACATAAATAAATCATATTTAAAACTTTTACATCTACAGTTCAATATAAAATATATCAAAATAAATTATTGTCCTTTATTAAATTGCATAAAGATACATCAACTAGCCATCCCATTTATGATTTTTTAAATTTCTTTAATACACATCCCATATATTTAGGAAAATCTATGCATTTCTCTCAATTATCTTTGTGAAAAGCACACAGACTGTAAAATACGTGTGTTGTTTAAAATGTAAATATATTATAATTCAGTACTGTATAAATGCAGTTGTCTTGATTGCAATGAGAAAATTCCTTTTGTTAGAATGCGGTATATATTAACTAGCTTACAGAATTAAACCACAAGAAAAAATTAATATAAGTACCAACTGGTATTAAAGGACAAGAAAGAGAAAATATGAGCAAACATTAAGTTTCTGAATAGATATATACAGCTATTATTTGGAAAAGTATGTTTGATAGATTATGTATACCTTCAAATGGCACCAAATCCGCAATTTTAGAACTTCAGTGCTAGCCTCATAAAATGATGGAAATCAAAATGGCTGAGGTGATTTTAAGCAGAAAAAATGTGCTTCATTTTTTATCTACTTGTAGCATACGGTTTTAAGAACATAAAAACCACTCACCAGGTATGTTTCCTTTCTCAGGATTGACTTAATATATAAATATTTCATCCCTTAACTATTTCTCTTTCATTTGTATTAGCTGAATGTACATCTTAAACTCATTTTTTATGTTATTTTAATAATATTCTATCAGGACTTATTTTTCTTCCTCTCCTGACATATTTTCACTGCCCTGCACCTTCCCAGAGAATATCAAGTCAATGCTCTTGAAGATACGTCCTTTTGTCTCCTTACAGAGCTGTGTCTCTTCTTCCATCTTAGACTTCCTTCATCTGCCATAAAATGGAATGAAAAGACTGTGCTCTCACTTTAAATACAAAACTATTACTTTCCTTTAGCAACTCCTGCCTCCCTTATTTCTTGATCCATTTAGGTATACTTATGATAGGTTTCTTAACTTTTTTTTTTTTTTATACTTTTTTCAGCCTCCTTTATGATTGGAGGTGGTGGTGAGCCCTTTTGTATATTCCATGTCTGCAGAGCCCTTCTTATCTGATGGTGAAAATTGGTCTTTTTATTGTGCTGGAGAAATTGATTGCCTATGCCACATTTAAAAGAGAGTGATGATAATTTGGGCTTAAGGGTACTGACAGTTATAAAATTTGAGTGAAACTTTTTAATATTCTCTTATTCTGCATCTTTTTCTGTAGGGCAAAAAAATTAAAATTTCTTCTATACTTTATACCACTCTCAATTCTTTACTGTTACTCTTCCTCCATTTATTGTCTCCCATTTCTTAAATTTTAGGAGGCCAAATGCAAACATATGATTAAGTGTACTTATTGTACAAGATAGTGAGAATAACAACATGTTGAATATTCACTATAGTGCCACGGTGAAATGAAACAAAATCACGACAATCAATTAAACATTTACCTGCATCTAAATAGTTATTTGATGGAACATATTCAAGTAAATATTCATCCATTCAACCTACACATAAGTGGATACAAGGTAATTTGGAATTATAAGAAAATTATTTTAATAATATATATAACATATGTATGTTTTTCAATAGTTTATATATTAAGGAGAATTTTTATCGCTTTCTTATAAAATAGTTACAAATAGTTTTCAATTGATTCCATATTATCACTTTTTCTTTGGATTTTATGAGATTATTATTTTTATTGGTTTCTATATAAGGGAACTTAAATTAATTTTCTATTTTATATTATTTTTCTCATTTTTCTGTTTATAAAGAATCCTAACATATTTATACATATTTAAACTAAATTCTAAAACCTATAAATTATTTCTTCTAACAATAGAATCCTTTACAAAAGACCTTCATCAAGTTTGATTTTTCTCTTTCTAAGCTCCTTGCCCAAAGTCACATTTGCTTGAGCAATGTTTTTGCAGTAGCTGTGAGCTCATGAGAGCTCTGGAACATAGATTGAACTACAGAATTTGTCCTGATTTTCCCTCCACCAGAGAATCTATCTGCCATTAGCTAGCAGTCATCATATCAGGGAAAAGGAAGAATCAGCAGAAGATAAAATTTACAGGCAACTCATGGCAGGTGACTTGAATTACCAAAAGCAAGTCTTCTAAGAAAGCATTAGCTATTAGAAGCAAACCCATAACATTTGAGGAAAGTGCTCACTTAATTGGTAAATGGAGCCCAGGGGAACTGGGGTAGGAACTAAGAGAATCTAGAATCTAGTATGGGAGATTTCTTTTTCTTTTTCTTTTTCTTTTTTTTTTTTTTTCTTTTTTTTTTTTGGCTCTCTCTCCCACAAATCTCTGTTAAACTCAATGTAGGTCTTGGTCTTCTTATTTTATTTTAATTCATTATACCGTTAATTAACAATGCCAAATATATTGTATTTTCTCACTATGTTAAACTGAAGAAAATAAGAGCAGGGAATATAAATAAATGCTATCACCAATTAATGAGATAAAGGAAGGTAAGAGAGTGTTTAAAAAGCTTAGGCTGGGAACTGTTGTTTTATAATACAAGAAGATATGGATGGTCTTCAGAAAAATATGTGTGACCTCTGGAAATTATATAAATGTCTACTTCTAAACATGAATGCATATTTCTCTAGAAATAGAACTATATTCTAAAATAGTTTTGTCACATAAAATGTTGGAGAATCCCTAATGTAGAGTTTGAAAATGGTTATGGCTATGTTATCAGGGGACCATCCATGGGGAAGTCCTGGACCCTCCCTCTGGCTTAATTGTGATTATTTATCTACAAGAGTAAGGGGATAAAATTGAACTAATTGCAAAATAACTTGACTGGAAGACTTCTAATACCTCATTTTAACCACTTGTCCCTAAAATTGTAATTAAGCAGCACTATAATATAGCAGCTCTGAATTTAACGTTGATTTATCCTGGTCACATATCACTTATTCATGACTTCAGTATTATTCTTTGTGCCGAGGTCTTATGTTTTGGCTGTGCAGTTACCCAGGATGTTCTATTTGGGCAGTAGAAAGGATTAGACAGGAAAAAGAGAGGAAAACCACCATCATCTGAATTTTCCTCAATTTTTTTCCAAACTCACCAGTCATTTCTAGTTGCAAATCATTTATTTCTAACACTGAAGACGTTTTCCAGTTGAAAAGACAGAATGGTATAATACAGTCTAGTAAGGAGTAAAGAGCAAGTCTTTGTGGCTCCTGCTTTATTTGCACAAAGGTAAACAGTACTATTTCCTCCCTTAGGCTTCTTACAAAGTTGAAAGGAGTTAATAACTCTAAAGTGATTCAAAACAGCCTAGCACACGGGAGTACTCAACAATTATTAGCCATTTATCACATATAGATTCTCAATGAATGCTATTATGAAGACCCTCTTTAAAGAAGAATAGTTTAATGAAAACAGCCGATTGAAGATGCAAGATTATCTAAGCCACCACTTTTATTTGTGGAATTGCTTACAAAAACTTGGAGCACTAGGGGGATATCCTCAATGTGGTATTCTGCATTCATCTACTCAGAGTGAAGTATGCTTTTCTGAAAGATGTTCATTAGCATCATCATCCCCACTTGATTATCAGCAACAGGAATGAACGACTGCCTAACTGGTTGTTATGTAACACTGGAGCAGTCCATCATTTACTAAGTATAATATAATTCATTATAAATAATGATTTTAGATTTGGGTACTAATTAGAAAGGTGCTTGGTCATCCTCCAACAATTAGAGTTAAATATTCTGAAAATTAAACAATTGTGTTCTTCAAATGATACCTGAATTATTTGATTATAATTGCATTTATCACTTGGGAAAGGCAATCAAGTGCTTTTCTAATAGAATTTAGACTTGGCCTGGGTTCATGCACTTGGAATACTTAAAATATTATAAGAAATAACAATAAAAAAAGAAGGAAAACTATGACTCAGCAAGAAAACTGGCTTAATTGAAAGAAAGAAAGAAAGAAAGAAAGAGAGGAAGAAAGAAAGAAAGAAAGAAAGAAAGAAAGAAAGAAAGAAAGAAAGAAAGAAAGAAAAAAAGAAAGAAAGAAAGAAATCATATTTTTTAGACTTACTGAAAAGTAAAGAAGATGAAAGTCTTTAGAGGAATATGGACTTCAAATATGACCTCAGAATTGGTTTAGGAAAAGACTGTTTATAGAATCAGGGGTGATTATTTATTTTCATTAAATCAGTTGAGTAAAAAATACACATCATTCTTGATTACTACTGTATAATGTATGACGCGATAAAATGTGCAGGAGTGCCTGGGTGTCTCAGTCAGTTAAGCTTCTGACTCCAGCTCAGGCCATGATCTTGCAGTTTGTGGATTCGAGCCCCGCATCGGGCTCTGTGCTGACACTTCAAAGCCTCGAACCTGCTTTGAATTCTGTGCCTTCTTCTCTCTGTGCTCCTCCCCTGCTCACACTCTGTCTCTCTCTCAAAAATAAACAAACATTAAAAAATTAAAATAAAATGTGCAAATCTACCTAACTGTACAGATAATTTCAGTTGCCATGACTATATTTGTTTAATATTGTTCTTTCTAATAAAAGGATGAGCACATCTAGCTGGAGTTTTAAAGGCAGGAAGTTCCTTTATTTTCCAATTTTTCCAAGTATCTGAATATATTTTTCTGAGTTTGCCTTCTCATGATGGTCCATGGCTGTGTTCTGAGATTTATCATTGTTAGCTATCGATCTATATATTTTTATAAACGTACAACCCTATATACCTTTCTTTTTTTTTTTTTTTTAAGTTTCAGGTCCTTTGTAAAACTTTATTCTTGCCACTTTTCCTATTATTTTTCTGTACTAATCTCAGACAATATCAGCTCTTTCCTTGATTTTTGAAGGAAGCCACCCAGATGAGGTGGGTTATTTGGGAAGCAATTCTTCCCTTAAGAATTAGTTACACTGCTGGGGCACCTGGGGGGCTCAGTCGGTTGGGCGGCAGACTTCGGTTCAGGTCATGATCTCAGGGCTCCTGAGTTGGAGCCACGCATGGGGCTCTGTGCTGACAGCTCAGAGCCTGGAGCCTGCTTCAGAGTCTGTGTCTCCCTCTCTCTCTGCCTTTCTCTGCTCGTGCTCTCTCTCTGTCAAAAATAAATAAACATGAAAAAACATTTTTTTAATAAAAAAAAGAATTAGTTACACTGCCATATCAAGACAGATGTACAGCAGCTTATTTCCTTTAGAGCGGCTGAGTTGCATGACTCCTATGGGCACCATTCACATGGCACTCTGCAGTTGTGCTCTGAGAAAGCTTTCACATAGAACGCAATGAAAATGATGCTCCCTGAGATTGTATAAGAAGCACAATTGATCGAGCTTTATTTATTCTTATCATAATTCCTACATATCATCTCATATATAATAATGCTATGATTTTTCTAATCATCAGGCTGAAAAGACAATATAAAATATGCAATATAGTCGTGATTAGTATACAAAAGGATTCATTAAAAACAAATCTATAGCTAGATTTTTATTTACATTTAAATCTAAATCTACATTTTATGAGTCCTAGAGTATTCTAAAGCAAAAAAGGTACATTTTTCTTTTATTGCCTTAGTTTTCTTAAGTTCAGATAATTTTGCTCATCTCCAATTACATATTATAAATATTTTTATTAACACAATTATGTGTAAGGGTGCCTGGGTGGCCCAGTTGTTTAAGTGTCTGATTTCAGCTCAGGTCGTGATCTCATGGTTTGTGGGTTTGAACCCTGCATCGGGATCTGTGCTGACAGCTCAGGGCATGAAGCCTGCTTCAGATTCTCTCTCTCTCTCTCTCTCTCTCTCTCTCTCTCTGTCCCTCCCCCACTCTCTCTCTCTCTCAAAAATAAATAAACATTAAAAAAATAATTTTTTGTAAATCAAGCGGCTTATATTGCCTTGTATATATTCTACAACTTTAGTTTTTATAGGGTATTTAAAGAAAATTTCAGTTTTAAATTTCACTAAGAAACAAAGAATAATCTTGAATTCTGTTTATAACACACGCAGCAATTAGCAGAGCACTGGATACAATCTTCTCAGTATAATAGAGCCAGGACCTCCCTTTCCAAAAAAAAAAAAAATATTACCAGCCACACCTTGAGGACCCAGAATGAAACTTGGCTTGGCGATTGACAGACATCTCAGTGAGGGCGGGCAGGAAACAGCGTGTGTGTGAAAGGCCTAGTCCCTAGATGCCAAGATGGTTACAACTGCCCTTGTATCCAACCTGGGAAAATGGAATTGCAGGGGAAATCTTGAGATGGCAGGAACAGCCAGAAGAGGGAGTCAGAACTTTGAATTGACTATGACTAAACATTTATTAAATGAGACTCTTAAGAATTAGTATTGAGTTAAACCTCAAGCTTAACCCGTAGTAAGCAGACATTAGAGCCCCAAGCCAAGAAAAAATCAGTAACGGACAGAAAGAAATGTAGGTTTCATTGTACATGTAATTCACAGTGCACATATAATTTGCATCATTCTATATATGTACCAGTTCACAGAAGATTTTACAGCTTTGCAGCAGACCGAACTAACTACAAACATTTGGTACACAGATATTTTTAAACAGATGCAACATACCATGTACTGTTCTAGTTAGTGAGGATAAACTGAATAAAAATCAGTATTATTCCGGGCCTTATGAAAATTGAATCTTAGTGGGAGGCAACAGATATTAATAAAAGAATCACAATAATAACTTCAAAGTTAAAACCTAATTTTCTTTTAAAAAAGTGGAAAATGAAGCAAAAAATCTATGATGTTTTTAATAAAAGGGCATGCTTTGAACTTGGAAAGAGTTGCTGAGGTAAACATAAAATACTCTGACCTGTGACTTGTGACCTGAATCCTGACGAGCAGCATGGAATTATTTTGTGGTTCGGAGCAGAAAAAAATCTGCTCTTTGCTTTCCTACCTAATAGAAATTTTAGAAAATCGTAAAGAGAGAAAACAGTTTCCAAATTTCTTGTTTATAACTTTTGAGTATTAAGATTCTGCTTTTCTTTTTTAACACCACGTTCTTGAGGAAAACACGTCTATAATCCAGTTTGAATTGGGGACAGGAAGGGTGAAAAAAGAAAAATTAAAACTTTTGTCCTTCAAGATGCAATCTTATTTTATTATTTTTTTTTTACATTTATTTATTTTTGGGAGACAGAGAGAGACAGAGCACAAGTTCGGGAGGGGCAGAGAGAGAAGGGGACACAGAATCCCAAGCAGGCTCCAGGCTCCGAGCTGACAACACAGAGCCTGAGGCAGGGCTCGAACTCACAAACCGTGAGATTGTGACCTGAGCCGAAGTTGGACGGACGCTCAACCGACTGAGCCACCCAGGGGCCCCCAAGATTCAATCTTAAAATTAAAAAGGCAAGCCATAATCTGGGAAAATTTATTGCTGAAACATAAATCTCAAAAAGTTTTGTATGCAAAATAAATTCTAAAAAAAATCTCAATTTAAGGATTCATTTTTTAAAAAATTTTTAACGTTTATTTATATTTGAGAGAGAGAGAAGGACAGAGTGTGAGTGGGGGCGGGACAGAGAGAAAGGAAGACACAGTATCCGAAGCAGGTTCCAGGCTCTGAGCTGTCAGCACAAGCCTGCCACGAGGCTCGAACCCACGAACGGTGAGATCTTTGACCTAAGCCAAAGTCGGTAGCTCAACCGACTGAGCCACTCACGCACACCAAGAAGGATTCACCTTTGAAATGGGAAAATTTTTAGGATATTTACCAAAATTATATAAATGATAAATAACTTTTAAAAGATGCTCAATATCATTAGTTATTAAGGAAATTGCAAATTAAAACCATAATAAGATGCCACCACAAAACTATTAGAAGGGCTAATATTAGAGACTGATGATGCCAAATGAGAATATGAAACAGTGCAAATTTTCATATACTGATGTTAGGAACTCAAAATGGCACAGGCACTTTGGAAATTCGTGTTTCAGTTCGTTTTCCCTTTATAAAGATAAATATCATACAACACAAATCCCACATCCCATTCATGGACATTTAACTGAAATAATTAATTACTCGCTATATTTACAAAAATATATATGATTTCTCATTAATGAAATATATTAATTTCAGAAATTGTATTATGTGAATTTGTCCTTACATTTATATGAACTTTGATAATGTTATAAAATTTATGTTTAAATAGAAACAAATTTACAAATGAATGACTTTGTTTCATTTATACAGTAATCTATAATTTTTCAAAGAAAATTATATTTCAATATGTTTAAATATTAAAATATAGTTGAAAAAGTTTAACATAAATAATTCCTGGGTAGTAATCTATTAATGCCTGCTCACTCTTCCTATATAAGTCTGTTATATAACTTTTTCTACATAATTAGTTTTTCCTATACCTGATACCTTATGCCCAGTTATAACTGTTTAGTAATCTTATACTTCAATTATCCTCTAGACTGATGTACAAATAAAATAATGCCTGGCATTTAGATTATTATTTTTTATTAAAATATACTGGATTTTAGAAATATTGTAATTATCCTTAATGATAGAAGTTATTTATTTTATTCACTTTTTAATATACAAATATGAATATTGTATACAAAATGAAATACAAAAACTTCTACGAATAAAGATTTCTACAAATCCAATAATATGGAGTGTAAAAATGTCCTCTAAGACTTAATATTTTTCATGAAGGGTAACAGACTTTTTTATTAGAATAACTATTACAGGTGTTTTCAGAATTTTGAACATCATGAAATATTACAAACCATGGTATTTGAGAATTCTACATATAAATTAAGGTATACCTTTAAATAGTTTGTGTATTGTGGTGTGCATGTTTACATGTGTCATGATCAGATATAATAATACCAGTAAATAGGTAAATATCAGTAAAAAGCTAATGGTATTTAAAAAATTCCTCTTTCCTATTTAAATCATTCTTGCTTCAAGTGTAAGGATTTTTTCACTACCATTATGGCTGTTTCTAATTTGATTTTTAATTCTGATAACTGCTTGCATTATTTACATAGTCAGTGTTTCCTGATTATGAAATTAATATATTTTGGTTGTGTAAATTGCATTCCTCTTGAAGAATAAAATTAAAACTCTCAAAAACAATATTATTCAGAGATAAACACTTATCTTTATCTAGTAAGGATGTATTTATATTTATTCAGTGTCTTCTGGTAGTTTACTACCAAAAATATAGGAATATAAATAATGTTATTATAAATAAATAAATCTTGGAGTACCTGGGTGGCTCAACAGGTTGAGTATCCAAATCTTGATTTGGGCTCAGGTCGTGATCCCACAATTTGAGGGTTCCAGCCTCGCATTGGGCTCTGCACTGTCAGCTTGGGATTTTGTCTTTCTCCTTCTCTCTCCGCCCCACCTGCACTGTCTCTCTCAAAATAAGTAAATAAACTTAAAATAAATAAATAAATAAATAAATAAATAATCTTTACACATAGATCTGTGATAATTTTCTAGGGAAAAAAATAAGACATTCCTTTACCAGGTTGACATATGAGAATTTAAAATGTTTTGATAAT
Organism: Neofelis nebulosa; assembly: GCF_028018385.1. Classification (NCBI taxonomy): domain Eukaryota; kingdom Metazoa; phylum Chordata; class Mammalia; order Carnivora; family Felidae; genus Neofelis; species Neofelis nebulosa. The sequence continues at coordinate 93,381,604 of NC_080784.1, read as the reverse complement.
TAGTTACAACTAATCTGTAAAAAGATTACACCACAGTAATATTTAAAAACACTCATTTGACCATATGCTCTACATCACTGTGTATTATCAATTAATTTTACATGAAATTTGAAGGTAAAAATGCTGTTACATTTGTTTTATTTCATATGTTAGTGACTACCCAACATGTTAGATATTTTTTAAAATTTTTTTTAGCCATTTAGATTTCTTATTTCATCTATGTATTATCTATCATCTATCTATCTATCTATCATCTATCTATCACCCAATTTAAAATTAGATGTGCCCAGGGGCACCTAGGTGGCTCAGTTAGTTAAGTTTCCAACTTCGGCTTAGGAAGGCCATGACTCATGGCTCTTGAGTTTGAGTCCAGCATCAGGCTCTGCACTGACAGCTCTGAGCCTTGAGCTTGTTTTGGATTCTGTGTCTACCTCTCTTTTTCTGTCCTTTCCCCTCTCGTGTCCTGTCTCTCTAGTAAGTAAATATTTTAAAAAATGTAATAAAATTGGATGTGCCGGTCTTTCTTAATAATTTGCAGTAACTACTTATATATGGATATTATGGAATGTATGCTCTATATCTAGCTTCATAGTTTTTTTGTTCCTTTGTTTGATAAAAGAAAAAAAAACTAAATATGACTTTCTAGGAAATGGAAGGACAGTTTGTAAGGTGCTGAAAAGGGAGTGATTATTTAACCCTTTCTGAGGTAAGAAGGTTACACCAGGAGATGTTTGATTTCATTAACTTGGGTAGTTACTGAGTAGAGGCCAGGAGTCGTCTGTCCACTTAGTATCTGAACCCTAGTCAAAAATGCACCTGTGCTTATTGGTTGGCTCCCATGACTTGATGGTGTGTTATTTTGATCATGCTTACAGAAAGAAGTTGTGTATGTACTAGGTGCAAGATGTTTTATTAATCTTGATAAGAACAGGAAAGGCCCTGTGGAAAAATTCTCAACTTTCTAATGTAACAAAGTATATAAATAAGAAATATAAGAGGAAATGATTCTAATAAGCTTTTGGGGTTCTAAAACTGAGTTGACGTGAGAAAAAATGGTGAAATGTGAATCTGAAATGAGGAGAAGGGCAATTTGGTGGGGAGAAGCTATTCATTTTCTTTTCATCCAAGAAGAGAATTTGGACATTCCAGAGAGGATGAAGCATAACTGCATCTCAAATAGCAACAAGAAGCTGTGGGGAATCAAAGCTGAGTTAAAGCCTAAAAATTAGGAATTTAAACCAAAGCTATGGGAATAAGGCTGAAAAATTTAGTAATAAGACTGAAAGATAAATGATAGATGATAGATGATGATGATGATGATGATGAAGATGATGATGATAGATAGATAGATGGTAAAGTCTTAGAACGAGGAAGCAATATTCCATGGAAGTTATATATTTGTGTGAAAATTACCCCCCAAATGAGAAGCAAAGCATTCTGGAGTGGGGGGTACATCGTGAAGACTGATAGCCATGACTGACAGTACACTAGGCTGTATATTTGAACAGGTTGTCTATTTAGACATAAGGGGCACCAGTGACTACTGTTAAATGTATTTTCTATTATGCCAATACATTTTGTTCTTCATCATTTTATCTCTAGTGACTAGAACAAAATCACCATTCATTTTGATTGGCTTTCTTGCAACGTTTTCTCTACATTAAAAAAAACCCAGTGAGGCACACTTTCCTGCATTTAATCAGTGATGTTTGGTGTATGAAGTACATTAATATTAGATTAATAAAAGATTAACTAATAATGACCCAAACCGTTCTAGAATGATGTAGATACAATTCATTTAAAAAAAAAAAACACAGAAATTTGCATTATGTACGATGTAATGAAGTATTATAAAGTTCTGATATTTATTTTAATTATTCTTTTAAAACAAACAAAGAATATTGTTTCCATATGGAAAGGATGGATTTTCTTCAGCTGTGCATTTTTTTTATCAAGTTATTATTCATGTGTCCTTTGGTTGCTCTGCCATAATGTGAACCACACAATCTTGATTAGAAAGTTTAGTGTCTTGTATTACATCTTTTTTACTAACCTGCAGAGAATTTCCAATATCTTCACCTACAATTGTGTCTAGTTTCTAATGTAGTTACTAAATTCTCACCAATACTATTTCCTTAGTTCTAGATAAGTCTTTTCTTTCTTTCCTTTTTTTTTTTTTCCTACAAAAGTAGAGTCATATAAAAGTAAAGACCACAGGCCTTGGAGCTGAATGCCTCATTTTAAATTTGGACTTCTCTTTTTACTAGCTCTGTGGCCTTGGTAAGTTTTTTATAACTCAGTTTATTCATCTGTGTAAAGAAGATAATAAAAGGACCTATCTTCTAGATCGCTTTGTGACTTACATGAGTTACTCAATGTGAAACACGAAAATACCGGGCATATATTAAATGCTGTGTAATGCTAACTACATTTATTATTACAACCACTGTATTAACATTACCACTACTATCCATGTAAGTGTCATTCTTGATTTTTCAAAGGCTATTCTGCAAAACTTCAGCTGTGTAATATCTTTAAAACATTTTTTTTCAGTGCTACTTAATGATCTGTCATATGTGTCATTTCCTGGATTAATAGAAAGTGATTGTAAGGATACATAGTCAATTCTAAGTTTCTGGTTGCATGATTGTAATTTACAAATTAGCCAGCACTTAATAGAAGACACTAGTACTGTAATAACTACTATTTCTGGGTGCAATGTACAACTATTCTTATATATATTCTCATACAATCTAGAATGAATTTACAACCACTAAAATTGTCAGTTTTTCATTCTACTTTTATTTTCTTAAGGACAATTGTTTACTTAACTTTGGGACATACCTCACAAGAAGAACAAATCAAGCAAGTACCTGGATCCCCAAATATCTTAAACCTCCTTTTCTTTCCCGATCTCCCTTGCCCCCAAGTTCTGGAAGGAGATGTAGTCATAAAATATGAACCTAACAAATAAGCTCTTTATTGCTGGCTGGGGCTTCCATATCAAAATGATATAAAATTATGTTGAGTTTGGGTAGACCACAAGAGGGGTCTCTGTTGTCTAAATTAGGCAGAACTAAGTGGCTTAGAATCAAATCAATTGAAGGTTGTTTTTCCTTCTATATCTACTCCAAACTCAAATAAAATTGTAACAACTAAATGGTGGAAGCCAAAGGAAGAGAAGGAAACCATAATAAGAAGGGAGAACAGAAAGCAGAAAGGAACAAGAGTGTTTGCCTAATGACTACAGCACAGCAGGCTGGAGCAGTGACAGGGTCCTACAGTACTGACTGTAAGAATATAAGCTCGGGGGACTCCTGGGTGGCTCAGTCGATTGGGTGGGCAACTTTGGCTCAGGTCATGATCTCGAGGTTCCTGAGTTCAGACCCTGGGTGGGGCTCTGTGCTAACAGCTCCAAGCCTGGAGCCTGCTTCGGATTCTATGTTTTCCCTTCTCTCTGCCCCTCACCCACTTGGGCACGCTCTCTCTCTTTGTCTCTCTCCTTGTCAAAAATTAAATAAATAAATAAATAAATAAATAAATATCATTTAAAAACAGAATATAAGGTCTGCAGTTGGACTCTTTGGGTTCAAACACACAGAATATATGACTTTGTGTGAGTTAAGTTACATAACCATTTTCAGAGTTGGTTCCTTTGCTTATACAATTAGAATAATTAAAGCAGCTACCTCATAGGGTTTATGTAGGTTTATAGACATTTTAAGATAATATAAGGGATGTGACTACACAGCTTTCTAACCACCTAAAATTCTTTAATAACCGTATTAGCAATGTTAATTTTGTCTCCAGGTTTATCTCATGTTCTATGGAAATAAGAATGATGTAGAAACAGAGATATGGTTTGTGTTCACAGAAGATTCAGTTCTTGTTCATTTTAACTTCTGTAAGGTTCATGAAAGGAAGACACAAAAAGAATGCACCGAAGGTGAAGATGGATGCTGGTGAGCTAAAACACTAATTCATTTATGCACCAAATATCTGAGTGTTTCCACTCCTTACGAGTTGGAATTCAGTCAAGAAAATAAACAAAAATCACTGACCGTGTGGAGCATAGAGTCGAGGGTAATGTAAATGAAACATCAGATGAGAAAAATATAATGTGTGCTAGGTGGTGGGAGTGCTAAAAGAAAAATAAAGCAAAGAATAAATGATATGTCAGGCAAAGTATTCCACATTCATCAGAGTCATCAGGAAAGTCCTCCCTGAAAGGTGGCATTTGAAGAATTTAGGAAGTGAAGTGAGGCATAAATGGGGCCAGATCACAGAAGGTCTAGAAGTCTGTCAGAAAAATTTTGGCCTACTTAATATCATAAGGAAAATTACTGAGAGAATTGGAGTTTAGACACGTTTTATTTTTTTTTAATTTTTTAATTTTTTATATTTATTCATTTTTGAGAGACAGAAAGAGACAGAGCACAAGTGCAGGAGAGGCAGAGAGAGAGGGAGACAGAACCTGAAGCAGGCTCCAAGCTCAGCTGTCAGCACAGAGCCCGACGCGGGGCTCGAACTCACAAACTGGGAGATCATGACCTGAGCTGAAGTCGGATGCTCAACTGACCGAGCCACCCAGGCTCCCCTAGACACATGTTTTAAAAAGATCATCCTATCTGCTTAAGTGGAGTTTGGTTGGGGTAAAAGGAATAAAAGGGAGATATGCTGGGTAAATATTGCAGCAATCTAGGTGAGAAACAGTGTTGACTCAGACCAAGGCGGTGTCAGTAAAAAAATCATGCTTAAGTGGGAGCCATATGGATATATGTTTTAGAAATAAATATAGCAGGTAGGATTTCTGAGAGATTAAAGAAGAGTTAGAAAGGACATCTTTAAGGATAAATTTGCCATTTATTGGATTGCAGAAACACGAGCAAAGAGCAGGATGGTCTGTGTGGGATGGGCAATGACAAGATGGATGAGAATGAGAAACACAGCCATCAGAATATTTACCCCGGGAGGAGACATGCTTTGTGTACTTTCCCTTCCAAGTTGTAGAAACTTCAGAACGGATGGCCAGGTTTTTGTTTTGAATCACAGAATTAAAATTTTAGCTTGAAAGCTTTGATGCAGCTTTTTAAAAGGAAAAATAGAACTTCATACATTGAAAGTCTCAAGAGAGCAATCGTGCCCCTAGCTCTACAGTCTTGTCACTTAATTGATCTTTAATTTATCTAGTCATTAATTCAAGAAATAATTCGAGAGTGCCTTCTTTGTTCCAGGAAGTGTGAAAAAAATTTACATATGTGATAAACAAAACAACTGTGGTCCCTACCCTTATTCGAGTTTACATAGCTCACTGGGGCTATGTATGTGCATACCTGTTTCTGTGTAAATCACTAAGTGATTCTAGGTCAAGGAGTTTTGTCATCTTATTGTGGTAAGATGCATCAGTATGTCAGTAGGCTAAATGTTCAGAAGCAGTCATTATTATAAGTGGTTAGCTATGTGGATGTGTACAATGGGGAATCTTAAAAAAAGCTTTTGAAAGTATAGCGGAAAAGTGATTTTTCACAGAAAGTGAGGAATGTAACATTACATTTACAAGCTTTCATTATAGCATTCCTCATTAATCTCAAGATTTATGAACACACTTCAAAGGTCCAACCACCAAATAGTAGCTGAGGACCACTTAAAGATGAGCTAACATAAACGATATTCACAAGATGGCAATAATTTGTTTAAAAATGTTTTATTGGAGCTCGGAGTCTGGAGCCTGCTTCGGATACTGTATCTCCCTCTCTCTTTGCCCCTCCCCTGCTCATGCTCTATCTGTGTCTCTCAACAATAAATAAATGTTAAAAAAAAAAAAAAACAGTTAAAAAAAAAGAAAAGGGGCGCCTGTGTGGCTCAGTCGGTTGAGCGTCTGACTTTGGCTCAGGTCATGATCTCATGGTTCATGGGTTTGAGCCCCCCATCAGGCTCTGTGCTGACAGCTCGGAGTCTGGAGCCTGCTTCGGATTCTGTGTCTTCCTCTCTCTACCGCTCCCCTGCTCATACTCTTTCTGTCTCTGTCTCTCAACAATAAATAAATGTTTAAAAAAAGTTTAAAAATGTTTTATTCTAATCTAAAGATAAAAAAAACCTCAATTCAGGAAGCTTTTTTTTTTTAATAGTTATAGTCTCAGTGTACATAGAAACATATTTACTAATAAAAGTTTTTAAATTAATGGCATAAGTCTCTGAAACAGCATTCATAACAAAACAATCCAGAAACAAAAAGAATGATCTGTATTAAAATATATGCTATCGCATGTAACATTGTATTTGCCGATTTGTTTTATAGACATCCTAGTGAGAATCTGTCTTTTAAAAACAGTTAAGGGGGCGCCTGGGTGGCTCAGTCCGCTTCGGCCTCAGGCTCTTGGTTTCAGCTCAGGTCATGATCTCAAAGTTGGTGAGTTTGAGCCCCTTGTGGGGCTCTGTGCTGACACCCTGGAGCCTGCTTTAGACTCTCTGTTTCCCTCTCTCTCTGCCTCTCCTCTCTCTCTCATAAATAAATAAATAAACATTGAAAAGAACTTAAGAAAAACGTACAAGCAGTTAAATAATATGAATACACATCTTCACCACATGTGGCCCAGATACACCACAAACACGATGCATTCACTACACACAGAAGGCACACCTCACATATACTACACACATTACACGTATACCAAAATACACCATACATCCCCGTCCCACACACACCCCAAATACATAACACACATAACACACATACCACACATACATCACACACAGAACACGTACACCGTAAATACCGCACACACATATCACTCATACAGGCCACACACACACATACCGCAGATGTGCTGCACACGCATCACACGTATAATACACAGAAACGTGTATATATCATTGATACGGCACACATGCCACGCAAACATCACTTACGCAACGTATACAACGTGCCGCACAGACATAAAACATACCCATGAAATATATACTACAAGCACACAACTCAAATCGACCACACGTACATGACACACAACACATGGAAGAATCCAATGAACACAACAACCACACGTCTCACATATGTGACGTGCACATAAACCAGACAGACGCCAAACATACACCGCGTATACACTACAAAAAAAAAGAGTATATAGAACTAGCCTACAAGTTTACATGTAAATATACATTTAGAAATATGCATTTATACACATACACCTATAAGTAAATATGTGTGTGTATGTACTCTATAAATTATCAAGAGAAAAGCTAGTAAGTTTTTATTTAAACTTGATTTTATGCTTATAATTTAGACAATTTTTTTGATTATGTTAGGACATAAATTTTCTATATTTTCTTTCTTCTCCATATCATTTGAAAAATTTAAAAATTTTCTATATCCAAATTTTTTAAGAGACTGTGTTAAACTAATATATGTTTATGTAACTATATGTGTGACAATTTATGTAACTCTAGATATTCTGTGCATGCTTACCTCATAGAAATGTCGTACTTGAATTGTCACAAACCACTGTCAGATTTATACACCCCTGCTTTTTCTGTCTCCACTTATTATAGGAATAAGATCCTTGGTGGTGTGGAAATTTTTTTGGCGACCCCACCTAAGAATTCCTCCTTACTCAAGAGTATTTAGTAAATCACCCCCATTATGCTGATTCTTAGTACTGGTGGGAGTTATTAATGACCCTGAACCATTAAAGGTGAAAGACAAGATATTCACTTTTTTTTAGCATCACTTACACTAGTACATGAGTATCTGAAATTAAGCAGGTGAATTTGCCTCAACCTTTCATTGGGAGGCAGTGACGCAAAACCTAAGTGATTATAGAGAATTGCGTTTGGTGGCAACCATGCAAGAGCATCTAGTTTACGGGACCACAGTGGCAATAATAAAGTAATACACAGGCCAGTAATATACACGCGGCGCGTTATGGTATGTCTGTTTTCCATTTGTCCATGCGGCAGATTTTCCAACTATGACCACAATAGCTGCATCTTACACACTTCTAGACTGTGACCTAGACATTCTGTCCTCAATAAGGGCTCCTAGCTTGGCTCTAACCAACGGAATGGCTTAGAAGAGATGCTGTGTGACTTCTTTTTTTTTTTTAATGTTTTTTTGTTTGTTTTTTATTTTTTTTAATGTTTTGTTATTTATTTTTGAGAGAGAGAGAGACAGAGAGACAGAGCATGAGCAGGGAAGGGGCAGAGAGAGACACACACACACACAGAATCTGAAGCAGCTCCAGTCTCTGGGCTGTCAACATAGAGCTGTATGCGGGGTTTGAACTCATGAACAGCAAGATCATGACTGAGCCAAAGTTGGAATCTCAACCGATTTAGACACCCAGGCACCCCAGATGCTGTGTGACTTCTGAGGCCAGACCATAATGAGCAATGCTGCTTCTGCCCTATCCAAAGGGATTCTAACTCCTGAAGCATCCAGCCACCACATAAGCAGGCCAAAGCTTTTGAGGCCACCAAGGTCTGGGAAGCCCAATTAACTCTTTGCCGGTGTATTTCAAAGAATGTGTGCTGTCCCTAAGGGATGTTTCACAGAGTATGTCAGGAGGTTCTTGGGGACACAATAACCCCAAACTAAACCGAATCCATTCTACCTTCTCAACCCTGCAGCTCCACAACCACCAATCAGGTGTCAACAAAAGATGACAGTAATCTTCAGATCGAAAATATCTGGTATGAATCCCATCACCCAGAGAAACAGACCTACTGTGAGCATGGAGTTGGTGGAGTACGAAGCACGTCTCATGCAGCTAAATGTCATTTGAAACCCAGTGAGCACAAAGTGCAGTCTTTATATTCGGCTTAGAAATATGTTACTTATGTTCTCCATTAAAAGGCAAAAGAGAAAGCAGCTGCTCATCTAGATTCTACATTCAATATTATTTTTATTTGCTACACTCTGACGGTTATGTCAAAATTCTTCAAATATTGGGGCACCTGTGTGGTTCTGTCAGTTAAGCATCCGACTCTTGGTTTTGGCTCAGGTCATGATCTCACAGTTTGTGAGTTTGAGTCCCGGATAGGGCTCCGGGCTAACAGCTTAGAGCATGCTTGGGATTCTCTCTTTCTTCCTCCCTCCCTCCCTCTCTCTCTCACAAAATTAAATAAATAAATAAATAAATAAATAAATAAATAAATAAATCATTTAAAAATGGTAAAAAAATTTCAAATACTTTTTATACCTTCATGAAATCTCTTTTCAATTGGTTTCTTGTTTTATATAGTTGCATTTACTTTCCGGAAAAATGTGTTATAAATTAATATTTTTATGAACAACACATATGATACCTACTTTTGACCCAATGTTTGAGACTCCTGAGGACAAAATTGAAAGAATGTTACAATCATTTGATTACTTATTAAGTCCAGATATAGGATGTTGAAATTTGGGTTTAATTTGCTGTTAGAAGCACCAATAAAATCCAAATATTTTTCCATCATTTCCTTCATGGAAATGAATCAAAAGCTTTTTGTCAGTAAGGTTGAAATACACTGAAATCTAGATGTTTTTGTATTTAGGAAAATCTTCATGTAACACATTGAATTTTAATAGCACAAACATGAGACATAGGATTTCCTTTTAAAATTAATCACTTTCTGATAATTGTCACAAACGGTTTTTTAAAAGTAATTGACTTAAGTGAAGATCTGGAAAAAGTGAACAAAAAAGTGGTTTTTATTATTTGTATTGCATTCATAACAAATGACATTGATAAGACAGTGGCAAGAATGAGGTGAAAATTGGAGGCATATTCATGGCAATTCTAAGTGCCTGGAAAAGTTGATCTGAATTGCTTGCATCAAAGAGAAAATAGACTCTTTAATGATTACTTCTCTGACAACTAACAGTAACATCATTTTTAGCTATGACTGCTAAAATTAGATACCTTCCTCTTGGAAATATGCATTCCCTGACAACAGCACAGGATGACAGCCTTCACCTCATGATAAGAGGGAGAGTAATAATCCACTTTAAATGAGCAATTTCTGTGATAAAGAAAAAAAAAATTGTTCCTTAAGAAGGATTTGATGGCAAAACAAACAAACAAACAAAAAAAATACTCGTGCCACGCTAATTACTTTAGCAATATTTAGTGAAATGCTTGCTTTGATTTTAAATAGAGTATACACTTTTCAAGATATTCTCCTCTTAGAACTGTTTGTACCAGGAGAAGAGACTTGTATTGTTGACAAAAGAGCTTTTAACAACTTGTTATAAAATTATGCTTACTTGAATAAACTACACAATAGAATGTACTTGTTAGAAGTGCAAACAAATGACTTTTAAACTGCTGCCTTAAGGCTGTTAGCTGTTGATAACTAAACTGGCAGGCTGATGCCATGATCATTTCCCTGGCAGTGCAAAGCTAGACTACGGGACCTTGTCAGGCCATCCATCACGGCTTGTCACCTGAAGACATAAATAAAAATTCAGCATTTCCCCAGATCTATTAGAAGGCTGGTATGTCTATTTAGAGTCCCCATGGCAAAATTATGGCTTAAATTCAGCCCTTTAAAATGTATACATTAGTACCAGTGCAGACATAGAGTCAACATTCATTTCTCACACTTAAAACAAAATGGACTAAGAAAATGAGGTCCAAAGTGAGAGAAACAGCTATAAAAATATTAAGTTAAAAGCCTCTAATTTTATAAATCATGGTAATTTGACAGATCAATGTGTTAATAGGAAGGAATTGCATCTATTATGGCTATATAGAATCACCAAAATGTCACAGGAAGACAGGAGAAAAATCTTCTTGTTCTTTTGAAGTATTTTGTTAAAACATACTCTAAATAGAAGTATGGGTTAGAGATTTACTCTAGAACAGAGATATACAAATTTTTCTGTTTAGGGCCACAGAGTAAATATTTTAGGCCTCGAAGGCCACATGCAGTCTTCGTCGCAAATTCTTCTTTGGCCTTATTTCACATCTCTTAAAACCATTTAAAACTCATTCTTAGCTCAGAAACGCTGTAAAAAGTTAAAGAGTCCACAGGCCAGATTTAACCCATCGGTTGGACTTTGCAGACCCTTGCCCTGGAAAATAAACAAATTCTTATATACATAATGAAAAGGGACAATTTTATACTTTAAAAGACTTCATTCTTGCTCTTGCAGCGAAAATTCTTCAAGTAACACAGGATTCTATAAAAATATGTCATATTTCATGACACTAGTAAAGTGACTATTAGTATAACTCCTGGCATGTGAGCGTATCTCAAATCAAATCCACATTTCTGGCTATACTTACACATTTTGAAAAGGAGAGTTTAATGCAAGTTGGATGGTACTCCAGGTGTATTGTCACTTAAAATAGTGCAGAGAGTAATCTTGAGACCAACTGCATTAAATTTAGCTCAGAGCCAAAAGCATCTATTTGAAATAGTCCTGGATGCAGTTCAGACTTGTATATCTTGGTATGAGATTGCAAATCATCTCCTTTAACAAGTGCCACTTCTTTTTTTATCTAATTGTTTCAATGCTTATTTATTTTTGAGAGAGTGAGTGTGAGCGAGGGAGGGGCAAACAGACAAGGAGACACAGAATCCAAAGCAGGCTCCAGGCTCTGAGCTGTCAGCACAGAGGGCTCAGGGCTCTAAGGACTGGGAGACCATGACCTGAGCGGAAGTCAGAAGCTTGACTGACTGAGCCACCCATGTGCCCCTAACACGTGTTAGTTCTACTAACAACATAAAAGCCACAATAAAATAAACTTTAGATTTTTCATTTCTTTGGAATCTGTGTGTCTATGCATGCATACATATCATATGCATAGCTGTCTGAAAGGTAAGGAATAATCAGTCTCCTTAGATATTTTAGGGGGTGAGGAGAATGATCGGTAGGGAAAAAAAGATTAAGCTTTATGAGTTCTATAGTCAACAAAAGAAAGCACGCATATTATTAGGTGCAGTGGAATCGTGCATGTTTTTTATATTATTGAAATTATCTTTGCTGGATTACATGCCGTTTGGAATTTTTTTTAAATCGGCAGAAATTAGGTCAACTAATGAAAAGTTATCACCTTCAAACAAAACACACTTGTTAATCTTCTGTTTCAAAAGTCTAGGTTTTTAAACAATATTATCGTTATTCTTTGCACCAATAAAAATGAAAGTATTTCAACAATTCTAAAGCCATTTTTTAAATACTATGACTACATTTTCTGCCATTATAAAATTAAAAAAAAATTAAGTACTTAAATATCATTGACATTTTTGAACCAATAAGTTTCTGCCAATTTTCAAATATCATAAGAAGATTTTGTTCATTAATAAATATTCTTTGTGCTCCAGGCATTGAGTAGGAATTAAGAAATCCAAAATGGGTAAAGCTTAAAAAAAAATGCATTTTAGAAGACACAACAGGCAAGACATAGTTCAGTTTTAACATTTACTAGGCATAGATACACAGTGAATACTTGACATAAGTCAATGATTTAATACTTCAAACAGCCCTAGGAGTCAGGTCACAAGCTGAGACTCAGGAGATTTAAACAGTAAGTTTATTACCTAAAATCAAATAATTAACCGATAAGTAGCAGTCAGGCTTTGGAGATAGGTTTGCCCGGAATCCAAAGTCTAATTTTGTTTATTGATTTCTCTGTTTTTCCAAGTATACTCTCTAGCTGTTTTTTTCTTTCCTTTTTTTCTTTTTTCTTTTTTTCCAACAGCAAAAGGAAACATCCAAAAGTCTTAAGAGAAACACAATCACAATTGCCTAAGTTCTACTGAGATTATTCCTGGATTACATTCTTATAACTAAAAGTGTCCTTCTCACCGAGAGTTTGTTTATTTGTAAATTTTGCCAGCTTACCACCTCTGTCTTTATTCCATTATTCTTGTCTTCATTTACCTCATGTGTTCTTCATTTTTTATAATTTTCTTTTGTGTATATATTTCCCAGTGAAATTATTAATACTCAGATGTTTTACTTTATTTTTATCTTGACTTTAAATGTCACCTTATTTTTCTTCTTCCAATATAGTTAATTTTTTTCCAGTGCTGATTTTTAAAAGTAGCAGTAAGTAAATGGAAAGGACTAGAAGAAAAAAAATGGGAAAGTGGCAAAGGACTGGAAGAATAAAAGTTAGTTTATATCTTTTTTTAAAAAAAATTTTAATGTTTATTTATTTTTGAGAGAGACAGAGACAGAGACAGAGCACAAGGATGGGAGGGGCAGAGAGAGAGGGAGACACAGAACCCGAGCAGGCTCCAGGCTCTGAGCTGTCAGCACAGAGCCCGACGTGGGGCTCAAACTCACTAGTCATGAGATAATGGCCTGAGCCGAAGTCGGAAGCTTCACAGACTGAACCTCCCAGGTGCCCCAGAGTTACTTTATATCCTAAAGAAAGGTTCACTCAGCAAAGGGGGGACTTGACAGTGCTCTGTGGCCTTGGTTGTCTTTCGTTGGGTAGATCTAACTATGAGTAAGTAGACTTCTGGTCCGTCACCCACTGGCACAGAGGGAGCCCAAGGCTGAGCGTGGGAAAGGCTTTGGGTTTAGCACCCCGCAGGCCACTTTTTCCACTTGACCCACGGGCTTCCAGATGATCAGTTCTACCTTATGTTGCACCTTTAGTGAGGGTTTGTTTCACATGGTTAAACTGAGAGTACGTCCTTTACATAAGTGGACAGAGGGCGGGTCTGACAAAATTGCATTTGTAATTTTCTTCCTCAATATTACATGCAACAAAAGTATCCCTTAAAACCGATGATTAAACAGTCAGCAACATGTTACTAGAGGGAATTTTAGAGGAATAAACCCTTTTTATTTTTTGGTCAGTTACTTCAGTTAAATATTTCCGATCATTTAACAGGAGAAACCACATAATAAGAATCCCACAGGAATCCAGAACTTTCTAACATTTACTTGGACATGCAGAGGTTTGAGAATGCTTTAGACCCCTCATCGTGGCATGGTGCTTGTTTATGAGTGGGTGATGCTATAAATTAAGTAGAGCACTTTGCACTGCAATCATGTTTTAGAGATATCAAAACAATTTCATTTATGGCTTCACACTTGAAACCCGTTTGTAGAGAGGCTGGGTGTACAAATGTGTTAAGCTTTGGAGTCATGACCTGCCTAATGCCAAATACAATGTTCATACAGTTAGGGCCACAACACACGTCTTTAATTATCAATGCAATTTTTTATCACACCATGCTGTCAAATTGGTGCAAGATATAGTGGTATTGGGTTGATTATGGATTCCTCTCTGTAAGTCATGGAGTTCAGGTGCCCTTGAAGACCCACTTAATGTTCCCACAATGGCTTTAGCCCAAGACACCGGTAAGAAGGAGGTGGGTAGCATACTACAAGCACAATGAACAGAAGAAACTACAAAGTCAAACACTACCTTAGAGTTACTTTATTCTATTATTTATATTGCTGGTAATGCTATTTGATGAAGAATGGTTATTAGAATATAAGATATATAAACATATATATATGATATATATGTATATCTTATATACAAATGTGTTACTATATTTCAAAATTCTTATTTACCTAAAGTACCCAGAATTTCTTGATGCTAAATATAATCTTTTTTGCTCTCTTGCAGATTCCATTCTTGTGGTGCCAAAATGTCCTTAAATGTAACAGAACCTCTCTATAACCTATCACAAATTTCCTAGTTTTACGTATAAGCAGCTTTGTATTCGGGATTCAGAAATCATGTTCAACATGTCCTCCCCCAATCCTTAATTGCATTAGACACTCCCTTGTTCTTCTGCATGTTATACACAGCATCACCTGACTTTTTGGTTTATCGTAAGTCTTCTTTCCTTATCCTGAGCCAAAGCTCCTGTGTAGACTTATCTTTATAAAACCCCTGGGAGAAGGTTTTGTTCCTTTCTTAATGCAAATGTTTCTTTTTACTTCTTTTTTATCTGTTTAAAGTTTATTTATTTATTTTGGGAGAGAGAGAAAGAGAGAGAGAATCCCAAGCAGACTCCTTGTTGTCAGCATGCAACCTGACGCAGGGCTTCATCTCAACAACCGTGAAATCATGACCTGAGCTGAAATCAATAGTC